>NC_142200.1:21832631-21984169 GCF_049639895.1 Pseudopodoces humilis
TTCAGTTGGCAGAATGGAGCAATGCACTAAGGGTGAGAACAGGTGTCCTCCTCAGGAAGGGTGGGGACTCACGTGCCAGCTCAGCCACAAGAGAGATGGCACCTTGGTGTCTTCTGGTGCTCCTCCAAACTGTGACTCAGCTCTGCACGGACCTTCACTTGGGGTGCTGTGCAATGGCACCTGTTCAATCACCCCAAATGCAGAGGAGACAATGCAGAGGGGAACAAGGAGAGGTAGAGACACAATTATATTCCCTTTTCATGTTCCTTTTCAATTAAAAGTAGAAACTTCATCAAAACAGAAAGTTACATGTGCAGGAGGCACTTCTCTAGAGAAGAAATAAATACCTCACACAAGCATTCATGGATGGATGAGCCCCATGAGAAAGATTCTCAGGACAACCAGTTCAGGCATAAAAGGAATCTAACCCCCCAACACTGATGTATATGAGAAAAAGACAAAACATATCTGCTGATGCTCAAGGAAATTACATGCTTAAGTTCCCCACAGGTTGAGAACACGTATCTTAGGATTTGCATAATTTAGTTTACACTCAGCAAAACATTGCTATATTTACAGGCACATTCCGATGGGAAAACATTTGCATGTTGAGTGCAAAAGACACAGCTTTGTCACCTAATCATGGGACTTTGAAGTAAGGATTTTGTGACCTCAAAGTACTATTTGTGAAGTTAGTAGAGAGGAAAAAGGTGTGTAGGTGGGAAAAGAAAGTTACCAGAATTTGCTAACATTTTTTGTTTTGGCATTAGAATGGTTTCAGGCTGGGACAAAGTGAGTCCACGTAGACAAGTTCTGGCTTGTTACACATAGAGTGCTTTGCCTATTCTTACTTCCCATACTTATCCTTCCCAATTAAATATGTTTCCCATTATCCAGGTTGATAAGAACAGTGCATAAGACTAATTCTTCTTGCAATCATCATCATCATTCATAACATAATAACTTCAAAAATACTTGCAGAAGAGGAATGGACTGGAATGTCAATTTTTTAGACTTGGTCTGTATTCTGAAGTTGAATGTGGGCATCTGAGAAACATATTTCTAATGCTTTGGAAGTTTTACATATAAAAAAAATTAAGTTACACTCTGAACCTGATTGAGAATGCAAAGTTCTATGTTCTCTAGCACTGGATGTCAGACATGGTGGAAAAAGCTATTCAGTGACTACTGTAACCCTAGTGCTACCCAGAATTATTCTGAAACTAGTTCACTAGTTTCTGAACCACTACTGTAGTTGCAGCAAATTATTAAAACTATCTACAGAATGAGAGTCATACAGTTTAGGTTTCAATATGTCAGCAAAACAGCAAAGTGTAAC
The DNA here is from genome assembly GCF_049639895.1 of Pseudopodoces humilis. Lineage (NCBI taxonomy): Eukaryota > Metazoa > Chordata > Aves > Passeriformes > Paridae > Pseudopodoces > Pseudopodoces humilis. The sequence continues at coordinate 21,833,971 of NC_142200.1, forward strand.
CCATGGAGGTTATATCCTGGAAGTAAAATCATCAAACTATTGCTTCAATGTCTGTAAAGTAAAGCTATCCTCCCTAGGGACACAGCACTCTCATTTATGCTGACACATAAGGTGGTGGTGGATCTTTAGCAGCTCCATTCACAGGGTCATCATATGGTGGTAACAGGACCTGCAGGAAAGGAAAAAAAGGATTTTTTTAAAAAAGAAGTCAGATGATGAAATTTAAAGAAAACCCCTAAGGCCTCGTCCACAAGCAACCAAACAAATCCCAAAAAAACCAACAAAAAATCCCAAACAAACAAACAAACAAAAACAAAACCCAAAAGAAACCTCAAAACAAAAAAAGAATAAATTATTAAACAGGAGCAGAATAGTTAGGAAAATAAGTAATATTAGCTAGAAGTTTATCCTTTTCAATGTGTATACTGTTTTCATTATGAAAGAAAGCATGATTCCTTCTAATTTCTCAGTAACCCCAGTGACAGCTTGATTTCATCCATTCACTGCTGGTACCTGCATTTGTTCAATCTGGCAGTGATAATGGCTGCTTCTTCTGCAGCTCTCCTCTGTCAAGAGGGCTTGACCTTTTCTCCTGGAGGAGTGTTCAAACTGCCTGAGTGAGAAAAGTCCCAAAAACCTCTCCTGAGCCCTCCCTGGAATAGCTAATAATTATTTTGGAGTGCAGAAAAAGAAAGTGAATGGAGAACAAATTACCCAATGCCTAAATAAATCTCCAGTTTTATACTTATGGAGTACTCAGCCATGAGAAGGAAGATCTATACTCCCAGAAGCATTTCAGTGAATACTTAAACATCTGATAGCAATTAGGAAATTAGAACAGGTTTAGTCATATATCAACCCCATTCACTGGAGTCCAGGCAGCTTTCTGGAGTTCCAGGATATGGAAGATGCAAGTTCAGGCCAGACAGGGCAGAGGAGAGATTTGAACCAAGTTTCCTACTTGTTTAAGCAAGCATGGCAGCCGTCATGCAATTTTTAATGGCACCTGCACTGGCAATAGTTAAGTTTGCATGTGAAAAGGCAAAGGAGGAGTTGGTCTGTGAACCCCAGGAGGGACTGAGGATAAAATAGGTATCTGAAAGAAGAATGAGTGTACATTTCCTAAAATACCTCAATCACATGTAAGAACACCACTGAAGTTCACTGTCTGAGATACTTTATGCAGCTGATGATAAATTATTCATAATGGAAGTTCCAGATTTATCAGCACTGCTTCTTGGTCATTAAAGAGCATGTAAAGCTAATCATCTAAATGTACATAGGAAATATCCTGATCTCAATAAAGCCAGTGGGAGTTCTGCCATGAGAGGATTTCACCAGTTCATACAGTAGTTGATAACCTGCCTTCTGCAAAGAAACATCCATAATCATCCCTTTTGGACCTCAGCCACAACATACAAAACCAGTAGGAATCATTCTGTAAATTTAAACAGACTTTGGAACAGACTTTCGTGGGATAGTTCCAAGTGTGATTCACATCATACTCATGTGAGTTTACAAACATGCATTGATGACCATGTGTTCAAGTACATCTGTGCACGTAGCTGAGATTACAGAATGGCTACCTTGGCATCTTCAGCCCTTAATCAGAAAAGTTTCATTACTTAGAAAAGGAAATTGTCAGAGCCATTGCTCTTCATTAATACCATATGTTTGAGCTTGTAAATGCAGTATTTTATACACTATACAATCTAAAAACCCTTGTATTTTAAAAGCATTTAATAAATTATGTCATACTTAAAAGCTGCAAGCATCTTATGACTACTTATCTAGTGAAATTAGGACAATATTTAGAATTTCAAATAAATACTATGATAAAAATCATAAATATATTTTGCAATGTAACCCCAGTAAATCACAATGCTAAAATATGTTAACTGTGAAAATCTCTACAGATGAAATGCCCCCCCCCAGCACTGATCACTAATTTAATAACAGGATTTCCAGTAAAATCCTCATGTTACTAAAAAAAGCACTAGTTTCTCAGATATACTGAAACATGTTCATTAGTTTATTATGACACAATATAATTAGTAATTAAATCTGATCTACAGATGACTCTGAAAATTAATCAAGTTCCCTTTGTGAAGATTTAGCTGTCTTACTGCACTTTCATAATGCTAAGCCCCAAGCTGTGATCCATTTCTTTCAGGTTCAGATTCTGTTTCATCAGGTGTGACAAGAAGTGACAGCAGAAGCAATCCAAAGAGCTGTCTATCTTCCAGCTGACAAAGATGAGCTGATAAATAATGGACAATACCTCTTCCTGTGCTCTGATCATCTTTTAAATCCATGTGTCCTAAGACTGCTGTGTTTACAATATTATTACTTCAGCATTGAGGTTGCTGTCATTTTCAGTAGGTTTCCTGGCCTGGAGAATTAATGGTATGAGTGAACATCTCCATTCCCTTCACTCTTGTATGGAATGAAATCTGTCTGGTAGGACAGACAAGCCTCCTGGTGAGGCTTTTCTATCCTGGGAGGTAAGCACATTTCTTGGTTCTGCAGACACAAACCTCATATATGTGACAATGGCCATAAGGGCCCTCAGAAGAGATTTCTCACTTACCAACAGTACAACAAGAAGTGAGAGGAAATAGGAATGCCTGTAAAAGTCTGGACAGCAAGGAGATAATGCATTGCTATGCCTCAAACACTAATGACCATTCAATTGGGCAAGTTGGAACAGAACATTGCTGGAAATGTGGGACTGTACAAAGGTAGAGCAGTCCCTTTCTGCAGCAAATTTTCCTGTTCTGTGGTGACCACACAACATACAGCACAAGTACAGAAGAAGGGTCAAACAGTGGTCATATTCCTAGAGAGGACTGTGGACCACCAAGGACCCCAAACACCTTGACTCTTTTTGGGAACTCTCCATCGGAAAACTCTGCATGCTCTGTAGTGTTGCAGCAGACAAAAAGATTCCCCTCCCTAGAAGGCATTTGGGTGTTCTTCTGCTAACTGGAAGGTACATAACCTGATGAACTTTTTGTTTTGTGGGCCCTCACCCTCAATAGAACAAAACTGTAACCATTATTTCAACCACAGACATCGAAATTACAACAGTCAAATCTTGTCACTGGATCCACAAGCTAGGACTGAACCCTGCACCTATCTAATCTTCCGAACTCACTTGCTGGTCTAATGAAAAAAAGCCAGAATGTCTGCACATAGGCATCACTGAGTGCCAAAAAATGGGTGTCCTTCATAATTTTTATAGTAACTTGTGAGTGACAATCTCAAACACTCTGCAAACATTAATCCCACAGCATTCAGGCAACTAACATACATTTTTCCCAATTCACAACAAAAAAACAAAGAAATGCAAAAATGTCATGCCTGGGAAGCAAAATGCATCAGTTGTCTGAGTGGAGATTCTGCCTTGGGGTACCATGTACCTAAAATATGCACAAATTTTTTGTGTTTTGTCAATTAATTTAGACTGTATCTATTCTAATTAGATTACTAGATAAGACTGACTAGTGAGTTTCTATTTTTCCAGCTTCTGAATTCACCCTTTGGCTTGGTGACTGGCTTCCATTTTATAATCTCTGGAGAGCATAATGTACTGCCTGAATATCTATGTTGGTCTATGCTCAAGGCACTTATCTGCTTCCATTAGCTACGCTGAAATTCAAGATTAACACAAGAAACTACTCCAGAAAACTACCGTGATCCAGATTTTCATCTCAGCTACTTTGGTATAAATTCAGTGATTAAAATTTTAATGGAATTATCTTTTCATGTAATATGTTGGCCATTTTAACAGTTAGCAGTTAAAATCTGAAATAATTCAGGTTTTATCATAGTTCACCCTTTTGCCAAAATAGATTTAATTGAGGAAAGATTGGAAAAATATTAAGGGAAAGTAAGGGCCTGAAACTCTGTTTTTGTAAAAAATATACTCTTACAGAGGCAGAATTGCAGGATTTGTAATTAGAATTGGCTGAAGAATTATTCAAACTGTCATGGAAGCTGAAGAATGACTATTCAGACTTAGAACTGACAGATGATTAAGTAACAGTAACAAAACCACATTGACAGAAAGTAGAAGTTAAATTATTTTTAAGGGCATTTTTTATGAATGATGTGAAGCACTTGGTGTCCCAGCTGGTGCTATGCATTCACCAAACTGAGTGTTTTCTTCCATTTGTTGTCCATTAAATTTATTCACCTTAACCTTTGTTTAATATTCTGTGCATATTTTATTTCATTTAACTCAAACACTGCTGGTCAAAGGTAGTAATTTTGAATTCTGCTCCTTCTACACTGATTATTTTCTATGACTATTTTGTTCATGTTAGGGAATGAAAGATCAGGATATTTAAATATTGAAACAAGAAAATGTGTGGGAAGTAAGCCTGTAAAGTCATCACTGATTGAACTGTTCAAACAAAAAACATTGCCAGTAAAAAGGTGACCCTAAACTTTAAAAACACTTAGCAAATGTGCTTTAGCCTTCTAGTGTAAATATTTTCTTGTGAAACTTCTGAACCTTTTTAGCAGCCTCCCCAGTTCATACCCCACATACTTTGAATATTCCTATAGAGATCCATATGCCTTAGGATTTATTCAGTGACTTTTCCAAAATGGCTCCTGGAGGCTTTGTAATGACCTACCACCGAGGTGGGGTGACTGAGGCTCCTGTTAATAAATCCTTTGGGGTGAATCAGAGTGAAATTTTACTGAATGTCCAGTGTAAATATAACAGAGACTTATTTTAAAACAATTTAATTGCAGCAGAAAGGAGGCACGTGGCCATTTTGGTTCTTTTCTATGAAAGTATAAAAATATCACCAAAAAAAGAAGGGAAGGTGCGGGAAGGTGCGGGAAGGTGCGGGAAGGTGCGGGAAGGTGCGGGAAGGTGCGGGAAGGTGCGGGAAGGTGCGGGAAGGTGCGGGAAGGGAAGGGAAGGGAAGGGAAGGGAAGGGAAGGGAAGGGAAGGGAAGGGAAGGGAAGGGAAGGGAAGGGAAGGGAAGGGAAGGGAAGGGAAGGGAAGGGAAGGGAAGGGAAGGGAAGGGAAGGGAAGGGAAGGGAAGGGAAGGGCTATGTAGCCCTATGTTCAGGTGGGACAGGGAGTGCTGAGTGCAGGGCTTTGTTCCCAATAGCATGTAAGCATTTTGTGATAAACAGTCTTGTATAATATGCAGAAGTAATCCATAACTGACCCATAAGAAATCCTGTTCCTGACTTAGCTGGTGTCATCTGAGTGGTTTGGTTAATTGTATTACATAAGCATCTCTATTATAAAGCACATGATACAGGATGACCTTCTCTGAAAGAAATAATTGCCAAACAAGTTTGCCAATGGCTATAACATATTCAGTTAATATAAGCAAATGTCATTTCATATTTTTTACATCCTGGTTAATCTGGTTTTGAAGAGTAAGTCTTTTAAGGCATTGCTTAGAAATCTATCTGAGACAAAACAGAGGTAAATACTTGTATATTCAAACAGTTTGTAGCTAATCTTGTCCCAACAGCATTTTGCCTATTTCTTTGTTTCCCTGCTTTTGGGGGCATATTGCATTATTTTAATAATCACTCCATATATTTGCAGCTGATTTCACATTTACTTAAACTTCCAGGAGAAAATTTTCTTTCTTCAGCACACGTACAAGTTTTTCCATATTGCTGCAGTGATTCCTGTTTGAAGCTCTTAGATCTCCTCTTTCTAAAGGAGGAAATGTGCTCGGTTCCCTACGAGTAAAGTAACATTTTTATCAAATGATTATTTCTGCATTCTCACCCAAACCTCACTGGAATCAACAGAAATCTTTGTGTCTCCAGAGAGCTTTGGATTGCTTTTTCCAACAGCAATTTGTATTCTCCACTGGACAGAATGGTACAGTTGCCACACAACAGCTTTGAGTTTGAACAGAATTCTGTTTGGCTGCTGTATGAAACATTTGGGAGTTGCCATGACAAAAATCCTTGTTGAAGTCAAGTGTGAACAAACACAACTCTAATATACCTGTATCCAACACCTTCTTGAACTTTAATGTCAAAAAAAGATATTGATTATAAAGGTCTATGATAAGTATTGATAAGTTATAATGAGCGTTTGTGATGTTTTCTCAAACGTCAACTTTTCAGTAAAAACACCTCTGCTTTATGCTGAAGGACTTCAGGTTACATCACACAGGTGACAGGGACACGTGACAATAAATAGTTGTGTGGAATTAGGGACATTAGTACTGCAATTTAATCCTGGTCCTGTTGCTATCATTTGGACTTTTCCTTAGAAGAATCTCATATTTGTAAAACAGGCATCTTTGAAACACTGAGAGAGAATCAAAATTCTCTTGGATGTCACTTGCATATGACTGTATGAGACAGGTGCTAAATTGTGGAAATATTTACAAACTAAATATGTATTTGCAGAAATTTCAGCCTATGCCTGGAAATGTTTATCCCAAGCTTACCACAGTTCTGTATGTACTGCACATAATTTTTCTGCAGAAGTGACCTTTACATTTTAGACACTCAAAACCTTAGGGGAGGCTAATGTGAATATGTGGGGAGGAAAAGAAGAGAGGGAAAAAGGAGCCCTTTGTTCCACATAGGTCAAATACATAGTGTCAGTGGGCTCAAGCTGTATTCCCTGTTTATTAAAACAAGGAGAGTAACCACAAGGTGAATAGTGTTAGATGGGAAAAATATGCCAGAGTCAGTGTTGAATACTGAGCTGAAATGCAACCATTGCATGCTGTTCCTAATGCAGGGTATGCTCTGTCCTCAATATAGCACAAGACTGGTCCATCAGGATCAGAGGCAACTGAACTGAAAGAAGAGGTTTTAAGCAGCACATACCTAATTACACCAGTCCTCTGCTCTGTTCATTTAATCTCAGTGATTCCAGCCATGACCAACAACCAACTTGCACCAATCTGACACCATTGTGTGCTTTGGAGAGGGTTTAATGGTATGCAATCACATTTACTAATTTCATGTTTACTTCCCTGCCGTCCTGTCATTCACCCAGCCAAGAGGAGTGGAATTTCCTCCACCAGCTGTGGTGCTTTGAGGAACCATTAACTGCAACCCAAAGCATGTTCAGCTGCAGTGAAGCAGCAGCCAGCTCACAAACAGCTCTAGAGGGAAGGCTGCCATCGAGACCACCTGTCCCACTCAAGAAAGTCCCAAATGTACTGTTGGGCTCTTGACTACACAGATGTTATGAAGATCACCTGGGGGAAATAGAAGATGTCTGTGTGCATACACAGCTTTAGCCAGCTGATTGCTTCACTCTGTAGGCAGGGAAAGGCTTAGAATGATTCTCTCTTTGCAATGTTTCCCTGTCAAGTTTGACAATGTGGGGTTTTTTTCTGAGCAGTCTGAAACTAGAGGAAAATGTGAAATTAGGTGTATTTTTTTCTTTAAAATTTCTGAAATCCAGATCTTCTCAATTCAAGCTCTGTTTTGGAGACTTGAGCCACAAAGTGCCAGCTATTTCCTTTATTACTTGGTGTGACAATGAGCTCTGGACTATATGTAAAATCACTGATTATTTTATCAATTTCATATTTTATTTGAAAGTAAATAAGCCTATTAATGTAGCACTTGTTTTATTTCCTGTACAAAATTTACTAGAAGCTACTAAATATACTGATTTTATTTTGGCTGACCTTCAAAAGTTTTTAACGTTTCTCTGTGTAGGGAGAAAAGAAGTAGCATTTATCAAGAGTGTCTGAAGAAATATGTTTTTTTCTATAATGAGTTTCCAACAGTTTATAGAATCATAGAATATCCTGAGTTGGAAGGGACCCACAAGGATCATTGAAGCCCAGCTCCTGGCCCTGTACAGGACCATTCCCAAGAGTCACACCATGTGTTTTAGAGCATTGTCCAAATTCTTCTTGAGCTCTGTCAGGCTGATGCTGTGATCACATGCCTGGGGAGCCCACTCCAGTGCTCAGCCACCCTCTGGGTGAGGAACCTTTTCCTGATATCCAACCTAAACCTCCCCTGACACAATTTCAGGCCATTCCCACTGGTCACCAGAGAGAAGGGATTGCCATTACAATGTCTGTCACTACATTTCCCCTTGTGAGCAAGCTGTAAACCACTATGAGCTCTCCCCTCAGTCTTCTCTCCTCCAGGCTGAACAGAGCAAGTGACCTCAGCCATTTCTCATATGGCTTCCCCTCCAGACCCTTCACCTGCTTGTGGCTCTCCTTTGGACGCTCTAATAGCTTTATATCTTTCTTACATTGTGATGCCCAAAACTGCACACAGCACTTACCAGTGGGAGAAACAAGAAGTATTAAAGCTAAATCCAGTGAGAATTCCGTGGATTAATTTTATTAATCCCTTAACATGAATTCACATTTTACATAGACTGTATGAAAAGGCTGACAGCCTTCAGGAGAAGAGAGAGCCTTTTTTCCAGTAGTAAAGAGGAATAATAATAATTCTGTGGTGAAATGCAGTCAGATGTTGCATACAAGGCAAGAACTGGAGGCAGAGTTAAGGGACTAGCTTTCATAATGCTGAAGTTAAGAACTTGCATGTAGGAACAGCTCTCCTGGATAAGTTAAAAGGTCCATCCAGATCACAGTAATAAATAGTGGATGATAAAGAAACAGGAGTGCAAGACAGAATAATGAAAAGTAATTTATAAAGAGCACTGTAAGCACATATAGTTACAACTTGCCCAGAATATTCTCTAAACTGTCAGAAATTTGATTGTCAAGGACTTGCTGGGCTACTGGTCATTAAAGGATTTTTTTCTTCCACTGATTTTTCTAGCCTGCATTTAAATCCATGCTGGTGTCTAGCACAGCAATATCCCCTGGCAAGCAGTCCCACAGTTCATTTAGGTGTTCCATGAAGAAATACCTTTGGTTTACTATGAAACCTGACAGCAGCTTTTTCACTGAGTGTCCCCTAGCTCTTTTCTAAGTCAGTGAGCACCTCCTCAGCCATGCATGAATTTAAAGACCTCTATTAGGTTCTTTCTTGTTCTGCCCTCTTTCATCTCACTAAAGATCCTCACTCCTCTGCAGTGCAGTCCCCACTTTGTTCATACTAAGAAACCCACCTGACAGTTTTGGGTCCAGGCTGAAGAGAGCTCCAAGACCAGGTGTGTGAAAGGTGCTGGAGAGGTAGCTGACCTACATTCATGCTCAGGAAAGTGGCAGGCACTTTCACCCACCTGACCTGGGTCAGATGATCTTCCAGATGAGATCAACTGTCCTTTAGAAGCAATTCTTGTATGTACAAGCTTATAAATACCTGCTACAAATGTGCTTGTTTACAATGCAAATGGATGCTTTGGTCAAATGAGTCCAGTCAAAGAAAATGTTTCTGAGAAGTAACAGAGCAATGTCTAAAAAAATGTTTCCATTTTTTCTTCCTCCCTGTCCCCAGACAAAAAGAGCCCGGGGGTATAGGGCCAAAACCAAAGCTTCATATCTGAGTCAAATCTTATTTAGTATTAAATGAGAAATGTTTGATTTTGCATCATACACAGATGCTGTCATGGTTTAATTTGGATGTTTTTGCTTGAAAAATCTGTCCAAAGTGTGCTAGTTAATTACTATTTAAGGATTTCATTATATGTTGTCTTTCAAATAAATCCCAAGAAATCTTTCTCTCAATGTGGACAGTAAGTATTTTCATGTTTATATGTAGGCATTTCCTTTAGAAACCACACTAGAACAATTACAGATGGAGTAACTGGAAGCAGAATAGCCCCGAGATAATTTATAATGCCATTTAGCAAAGAAGTAGGATTCAATGCTCCAAAATCATCTGTGCAAAGTTAGAGCTGGTATGGCTTGTTTTTCTTTGGCAAAACTGTTTGTTTATTCCAAGCCACCAGTTCTCCAAGACACTATTTAGGAAACTACATGAGTTTATAAAATTCTGTAATGAAGCAGCACAATGTTTTCAGCACTCCAGATAGATGCATACATGTATATATTTCTAGGGTACAACAATATTTAGGGACAGATTGTGATTACCCTTGTGTGAGAAGAAAATGCAATTGAGGAAGCTATGGTCTTGTTTCATCATATGCAGCCTCATAAAAGTCATCCAGAATAATGGTGTAATTACTCTCTCTATTCAGAGGAATGGAGCAACAGCCCTCTTCAGGTCACAGACATCTTTCCTACACTTTGGTAAGCCTCATACTGCTGCATCTCTGTCTCTGCATCCTGATTTTGTACAGGCAGAACAGCATTATTTTTTCAAATTTTCCTTATTTATTTTTCAAAATTAGCATTTTCTGGATGCTTTCTTGGGGTATATTCATCTACAAGTCATCAGTACTGAAGTCATTGAAGCATACTTTTACTCTATGTAACAAATGGTTGATGTCTTGAGTGCAGAAAACTGAGAGAGCACTACTCTTTCAGTGGACTTTTTAATTACTAAACTACATCTCTTTCTAACCTTATCTTCTACAATTACATCGTGTATTCCACTCAAGTGTTAACAAGACAGAAAGCTGGGTATAGCTCACATGGGACACCCAAATTGTTTAACAGGACTGATTATCTCCCAGGAGTGTGGTTATCACAGCCATGCTTACAGTACAGATGCTGCTGGAAAGGCTTCTGTCTGTATAAAAAAATCTATTACTGTTAGTAAATCACAACTGTAAAGCACCTGTCAGCCAGAAACTTCCCCCAAACTTGTGCAGATCTTCTAAATTTGGTAGATGAATACCCACTCAACCTTGCTCTTTCAGAAGTTCAGCGTCTGTCCCAGAGTTAATTTAAAACAGACCTTGCTTTCCTCACTGCTCATAAGACAGAGGACCAAACCCACAAGTGCTGTGCAGCTTGGAACAGACCACAGTGGACAGTCCCGTGTCCAAAAAGAGTCCCAGGGGATGCTTGGGAAGAGCACAATTGCTCTGAGGGAGCCACTAAAAGCGAAATGAAATGAGACTTAAAGTCCATTAATTAACTGAAACCATTAACAACCACAGAAAGATAGGCCTCTTGAGCACTGCCAAACTCAGGTGCTCCTCCCTGGTAGGGAGCCAAGGTGGCCTCCAGGGGATGTCTGAGAGAGCAGAGCCACCCGCTGAGCCATCAGCTGTCACTGCTCCCCCGGCCAGCTGATGCTTCCTCAGCATCTGCATGGCTTGTGGGGTTGGGAAAGCTTTGTCAGAGAGGCTTGGGGAGGGAGGGACTGGGATGTGTGAGGAGTTCCTCCTCTGCCTGAGGAAGGCCAGGGCGGTGCTGCGCTGTGCAGGAGGATGTGATGAGGTGACAGCAGATGAGGTAGTGCTGGAGCTGCAGCGGGACCACCCCTGGGGGAGCAGCTCTGCAGCAGGGCAGGGCTCCTGCGAAGGCCAACTCTAGGGCTATAAAGCCCCAGCATGGCTCATTGCTGCTGGGATTCTGCCTCTCACACCCTGCTGCAACTCCCTGCTTGAGCAACACCTGCCTGAACGAATTCTCACCTCCTCCATCCATGGCAGCACAGTGTAGCTGTGACTTGAGCCTGACCTGGAAAATTCACACAGCTCAGCTTAACACCCATACATCCTTGGCAGCAGGGATTTAAGTTGTCTTTGATTTTCACTGCATTGATATGTATCCTTGGAATTACACTGAAGACTTTGACTTGTGTTCTGAAGCCCAGAAAGCAACGGCTGTCAGATGGTAGTGAATCAATCCCATTAGGATAAAAATCACTAAAGAAATAAAAACACTGCAAATTTATAAACACTGGGGTTATTTTCTACATTGCAACATACCCAATTGTGTACCCAAAAAGATCTGGAAGATTTAAATTACACATCCCCATTTCATGTCTATCTAATTACGAACACTGAGAACAGATTTGTCTATTTTATCATAAATCTCTTACAAATTGCCACATATTAGTTCCAAATTCCAATATATCAACTGCAAATAAATACAGATTTACAATCTACTTAGGAAAATAGATAAACACGCATATTTTCATCTTGTAATTTAGCTCACAGGTAAATTTATGACTGTCATGACAAATGAAAGCACTTTGGAAATCTTATTTTTAAACTTAAGCAGGTATTTGCCCCAAACTGACACTGTTAATAGTCCATTCCAAACATTATAGCTGACTTCTGACAGCAGCTACCTAATAATAGGTGAGACCCGTAACAAAAAGTGCAATTAGCCTATAGCACTAAGCAACAGAACAAACAGGCTGCATGAAGTAATTCAGATCACAGGGAGTGCTGGAAGTGCTGAAAGCAGAAGCAAGAGCTGAGTATAGATGATAAGATGGAAAGTTAAACAAAAAAATAAATAAATAAGAAGGAACACTCTCTTCACTAAGATTAAAGGGTAGCTGACAAAGCATGGAACTTCACTGCAAGTAGAATATGAAATGCTGGAGCAGCTGAATAGCTGTTTCTTGGCAGATGCAGACTGTCATGATACTTTTCTGCAACTCAGAACCAAAGAGAAGAGGAAAAACTGCACACGTGGCACATGCATACTACCAAGATGTGAATGGTTGCATCCATGTGGATCTTGAGCCCATTGAAGATTCTCTCATTAAAGAAATTGCTTTTATTGTTATGTTTACGAAGTGCAATTCTGAAGAAAGACAGCTCCATGCATTTAAACTACATTTCTAGGTCACATGGACTATTGCATTTGATTACTAATGAACCATCCCCTTTACTTATTGCACTGGGTAGCTCTACTTATATCCCTTCTTTCTTGTCCCTGATTCTTCTTCCTCTTCTCTATGTCCTGCTTTATGTGCTTTTCCTCTTGCAGGTTTTATCAGTTTCCAAAAAGGAAGGTCAGTGGTCCTCTGCCTGGACTCTACTAGAGGCCCTGAAAGGACTCAGAGAGTGAGTCATGCCAGGGATATTCATTTGTGGTGTGAGCTCATTGTAAAATATGTCCCTGGTTACTATTCACTTCAAAAGGACATTTGTGATCTAGTGGCCCAGTAACAGTTGTGCATACAAACTGCCACACAAGACCTGGTGAGCACTGACAAGTTTGTAGGATTTTTATGGAAAACGTCTTTAAAGCAGAATTTTTCTCTGAGCTGTCTTCTACTCTGACACATACCATCCCAAATCTGGCTCAGCAGTTGGAAACCACAGGTTCCAAAGCACCTACCAGAAATAAGAGCTCTTGCTATGGTTTATCTGTCTCTGGGATCCGTCTCAAGCTTCAGTCTCTTTAACTGGCATGAGTCGAAGTATCCTGCTCTCGGTCCATAGCCAAATTAATCACCAAATTAATAACACAATAATATAAAGAATGGCTCTTCCAAAATTCTACCAGAGAATATTCTTCCTCTGCTCAGAGAAATCATCCAGCAGGAATGAAAGATCTAACTCTGCACTTCTCAAATGGGTCTCCTATTGCTCTGAGACAGGGAAAGCAAACAAAAGTGTTGACCAATTAATTACAGGCCACTTAGCTGAGGTCATGTCCACAGAGGGAATATATCTGCATTTAAAATTAAAAAGTAACTTATTTACCATTGTGAATAAGTGTATGTAAGATAAAATCTATTGAAGCGATTTTATAAAGCACATAAAGATCTAAATCCCACTTTGAAGAGAGATTTACGGCTTTACATTTTATCCCCACTGGCAGCATGACCGGAGATGAAACTTCCATTGATTGGCTTCAGTGAGAGTTAAAAATAAACAGACTGAAATCCTCTGGCTGTCCAAGAGCATGATAGAGTTGCTACTGCTCCAGAGAACAAATGTCTAATTTTGGGTTATCTTTTGCACCTGTACACTGACAATTTTTCCAAATTGGATGAACATGTCCATGGTACTACTGTGACAGTTAAAATTTGTGTGGAAATTTAACCTTCATCCATGGTGCATTTGAGAAGCTGGCAGGAAAAAGCAATCCCAAACTGGGAAAGTGGAAATAACAATCCTCGGGTTGCTATGGGTTGGGTAAGTGGGACAAGCAATCCTCAGATTACTGCAGGGGAGCCACCTTACTGCCATGCCAAAACCTCCTACAGACACCTCCAGAAACTGAGGGGAAAAACACTTAGGAGGAGCGAGATCCATACTCATAAGAGACTCTGCTGTGTCTAATGTACACAGCTGGATTCTCAGGTCCTCAGGAGCATGAGAGTGTCACATCTTCCCCTGCCTGGAGTCCAGGCCTTTCCCCTGCCCAGCATCAGCTGGTCCCCCCATGTCATAACACAGTCTGTTGATGGAGCCAAGCCAGGCATATTCATGTGGTGTCAAATTTTGATCAAAGGTCACAAAAGGAGGATCTCTCACCTAATGGGCAGCAGGAATATCCCATTCACAGCCTGCAGTGGGAGGAGGCATGTTTGTTCCAGATGGCACACTTGCAAAAAGGATGGCTTAAACCACTTACACTGAGTGACAAAAATCAGATTATCTGGTAGCTGATAAAAGGTTAGTTACAGATCAGATCCATGGGTATTATTTATAAGAACCAGTTTGACCAGGGGAACTGGAAATTTCTGTGCTGAGAACATAGCAAATGGGTAGCATGAAGAAATTCAGACTACAGGCTGCATTTCCATTAAAAATCCTTCTATAAACAGGGAAGCATCCAGCTCTGGGAGACTCATCATAAGTACGACATGGACCTATTGGGAGCCAGTCCAGAGGAGGCCCACAAAAATGGAGTAAAGGAGGCTCCAAGGAAACCTTATAGCACCTTCCAGTATCTAAAGGGGGTCTATGAGAAAGCTGGAGTGGGACTTTTCATGAGAGCATGTAGTGATAGAACTGGGGGGAATGACTTTAAACTGAGAGCAGGTGTAAATTAGACATTAGGAAGAAATTCTTTATCGTGAGGGCAGTGAAACACTGGAGCATGTTGCCCACAGAAGCTGTGAATGGCCCATTCCCAGAAGTGTTCCAGGCCAGGTTGGATAAGACTCTGAGCAGCCTGGTCTAGTGGAAGGTTCCCCTGCCCATGGCAGAGGGCTTGGAAGTAACTGATCTTGAAGATCCCTTCCAACCCAAACTATTCTGTGACTCTATGATTCCATAATACTTAAATTTTTTACTCTAAACTGTAGCAATTATACCTCAGTATATATTATTACTATTATTACTATTATTACTATTATTATTATTATTTCTATATTATATATTATATGACATAATATATATTATTATATTATTATTATTATAGTCTCATATTTAAAATAGAATTTAAAATAGATTTTTACTTCCATTTGTACAGATTCTTTTAGCTAATGCTGATGACAAGTACATATCAATAAACATCCCTGAAGACCAGAACATACCCTGCAGGTATGACCTGCAGCTCTGTTGGTTTGAGTCTAAAAATGACGCATTTATTTCAGAGAAGAGGGCATAGATTGACTCATATTTTTTAAGGAATTTGTAGCTCATGATTTAAAGGCATATTGGTATGAGGAAGCCCTGCTGAAAGAAGTTTCCCAGCATCCATAAAAATGAAAAACTATCATTTCAGTACAAAAGTACCCTTGAATGATGGGATAATATTATACAATTCAACTGACTGTAGTGATCTATCACAGCATTTCAAAATTTTGTAAGGTTTCCTCAAGAGTTCCAAACTCTCAGATGTCCTCATTATTTAGCCTTCAAAGCTCTATTCTTCCATGCTTCATTTTGAAACCATTTTAAACCAACAGTGCTGCGCCAACATTTTTTTAGTCATGTGGAGGGGAGGGGTTTGTATATGTTTCACAATGTATACATAAGAAAAAGAAAATCTTCTCAAGTCTGTGATTTCAGGGGCTGAAGGGAGGGAAGAGCTGTCTTCTGTCTCACAGTGAAGAATGATGGGGATTTAACCCCACATACCATTGTTGCTTCTGAAGCCCAGCAAAGAGCAGAAGACAGAAAGAGGCTGCTCAGGAGCACATCAGCTCCTCCATCACAACACTGAGCACACTGTGCTGGTGGGTGCCTGCAACTTTGCTCCTGACCCTTTCTGTACTCACAAACAGGAATTTTTTGAGCAATTTTTTTTTTTTTTGTTAGCTGATAAATTCCCAAACAGCTCTTTCTCATTTAATGTCATCTTACTGAACTTCCTTAAAAGATGCCTCATACCTGACAAGAACAGATTCTCACCTTATTAAAATTAAAGAACTGCAAATACTGGGGAAGGAAGAAGAGTCCAATGAGAATTGGAAGAAGAGCCCTAGCTAGGAATGCACAACCTTTCTCACAACCTGCTTTTGCTTTAGATGTCTTGTAAGAGAGAGAAAAACAAAGTTAAATTAAAAGCTCAGTCCAACAATGTCATCTGTGAATGGGATAAAAGGGCTTCCTTTTCTCACAGAAACATTTGGTAGTTACCAAATACAAAAGTACCAAGAAGAGCTTTAGTAGCCAGGCCTCTCTAAAAAACAGTCTTTTGTTTTATGAAGGCAGTAGTGAAGCAGTTTTAATGTAACTTTTAAAAAGTAAGTTTAATTTCCCAGATAATCCAGCTGACACTCTCCCCCTGCTGAGCCTGCTAGCTCTGTGGGCTGTAGAGTTAAAAATGTTGGAAGCTGAGTTACAACTACCTACAGGCTGAACAAAAGAGTTATCAAAATTATTTCATATAAAATTCCTGGTTTTATTCAAAGTAGGTTCCAGTAAAGAAAATAGTAATACTTCTTAGCTCTCAATAAATCCATGTTTTTATACTTAAATGTCCTGGTTGCCAGCTGTGATTGTGGTCTGTAAAACTTCTTATGTTTTTCTTAAAGCTTCAGGTATAGAGGACAAATAACTGTGCAAAAGTTACATATTTCATGTAAAAGTAGTGACATTTTCTAAGCCCTCGCGGCTGCACGGGAGTCACTCATTCCAAAGGATTATAGCTGACACTCTAATACCTCAGTGCATGGAGACCACCCACAATCAGGAAAACCTGAGGAAGGCAATCCTGGGATTTTACCCAGCTGATCCAGAGGACCAAGTTTGTGCTGCTGTCATTCTGTTATGTAAATGGTGTAAAGAGCCTTGTCATACAAGCCCGTGGGTGACCTCTGCAAACAGAGCTCTTCTCAAAAACTGGCTCTTTTCCAGAGACCCCGTCTTCCCGTATTCCTTCAGTGCCTTCTGCAAAAAGCGAGACATTGCTTAGCAATCATGTCCTGCACATGAAGCACTAAATTACTATACAGTGAACCTATGCCTTCCATTCTTTGAGGTTAAAATCTGTTTATTAATTTCTTTCATGTTGAACTTTGTTTTGTTTGGCCTCCTTACCATACAAACCACATCATGCACTGGGAAAAATAAATCACTGAAATTTGTTGCCTTTTAGCTCCTCTCTGTGAGTTTGTAAAGCACTACACCAGACATCAAGTGTCCTAAATCACAGTTTCTATAGATAAATCAAAATTTCACAGCAGGCATAGACCATGGCATCCTTGAGTCCTAATCAGTCTCCCCTCTGTCCTGATCATCACAAA
The DNA here is from genome assembly GCF_049639895.1 of Pseudopodoces humilis. NCBI lineage: Eukaryota > Metazoa > Chordata > Aves > Passeriformes > Paridae > Pseudopodoces > Pseudopodoces humilis. The sequence continues at coordinate 21,851,392 of NC_142200.1, forward strand.
GATGGAGAGCTCAGAATGGGGGTCACTCCTGGGGCCACAAGATAAACCGTAGCTTATGATTAACACAGATTCTTTAACAGATAATATGCATAAAATGAAACCAGCATTTTAGCAATAGATATGATTTGCAACCATTGCACACCAGTCCCTTGAGTTTCAAGTCCAAACATCACCATGAGATGAGGACTGTCAAAGCAATTAAAGAATCAGAAATATTAAATAAAGCCTTTAAATGCATAATATTACACAAATGTTTGCCATCACATCCTTACCGCAGTGTCGTTGGTGGTAATGTACACCAACACATCCGAGTTGTTCCTGCCATTGATGTATCGGTAACAGTTCCACACACAGCTTATCAAGTAACCCTGCAAAGAAAAGGGATTTATTATTCTGTGCAGAAAATAAACCATGGATGTTTTTCTGGTAAGATTTTCATTCTCTATAAATATGAACATCAGCATGATAGAAGCATGGGACAGTCACTTCCCCAGCTGCAGTGACTGTGAGAATGTCTGGGGGCTCTGTGAGTAATCCAACATCATTCCTCTGATAGAATTGGGGTTCTTTAGAATGGAGAAGGTTCTGGGGACACCTTACTGTGGCTTTCAATATATAAAGGGGGCTTATTAAATCAATGTATTCCATGTGACTGGAATGGACTGGGGTCTTGGTATTCTTCCTTGACTAGAGAAAATTGCCAAAGTATAAGCTTTTATTGACATCTGAAGTTATTTCTGACATTTTAAACATTGTTAAAAATACTGGGGGTTTTTTCCCAGTGTAAAACAAAAACCCCTGTAATAGCAGCAATAAACCTACTGCAAGATCATAAACTTCACTGCTTTTGTTCTTGGAGCTTGGGTGGTGCCGCTTCCTGTGCAACAACTAGCTGTCTCCACTTCTTTAGCTGGTTAGGCAAAATGCTCACAGCCACCACCTCCTTCGCAAGCAGGAGAGATTCCAGTTTGGGCAGCAGAGATGAGCAAAGTGACTGGAAGATAAGAGGCAGGAAGATGCAGAGGAGCTGGAGTCAGATCTGCAGGATGTCAGTAACACAGCTGGCAGGACTAAAGCAGTTCTCTCTGGAGCTTCCTGCTTCTCATTGTTGGAGGGCAGGGTTTTTCCTTTTGTTTTCTTTCAAACCAAGACACCCATGTAATCACACACGTGATGGTGATGAGGAGAACTTTGTGTTTTGATAGTGCCCAACTTATATTTTTATTTAGTATGTCTGCACAGCAATTCTTCCACAAACTATCACATGCAGATTATACTGCCAGCACTGAATTTACATGTGTGTCTCACTGAGTGAGTCATACTTTTGTGACTCACTTGCACTGATGGCCTTCCAAAAGCCTCTTATCCCTTTGAGCTGCCCTGTGCTTCCTCTGTCTCCAGAGCTGACACACATGAGCTGTGTTTTTCAGGATGCCACGTGATTCACTGATGGCTTGCTTGCAGATCAGGAAGTTTTTTTTCCACCAGGGCTGAGCTGGCTAAAATCTGGTAAATTTTCTTCCTCTTCTTTCACAGCACCTTACAGACTTTGGATTGACTTGCAGCTGTTGCAGACTTTGACAACACTTTTGGCCAAGAAATGGGGAGAGCTGAAATCTTCTGGAGTGAGCTAAGTCCCAAGGGAAGATTAGAGAGGCTCTACAGACCAAGCTGTGGGCTGTGCAAACCCACCCCAGGCTACTGAAACAAGTAAAGGCACATACATGGAGAACTGCATCTTTTCCAGAATTAAGTAAAATGTCATTGTTAATTTCAAGTGGTAGTAAGTAGTTCAGTAGCTTTCAGTGCTCAGATACTATAGCCTGGGAAAGGCATAAGAGCTAATGCAGAGCAGAGACTGAATATATACACTTCTGTGGGGACACAGCCTGTCTTTTTAAAAAATACTTTACATTAACCCTACCTATTTGCAAAACTATTTCTATACTCCTTCTGTCAAAATCCAAAGTGAGGAAAGCCCTGTTTTGGATAATACAATCCTATCTGGGAGAAGCTAGTAGATTTATTTTTTAATGTTCCCATTCCATGTGGTGAATGAAACACACTTAACCCCACAATGAACCTCTCCAGCTTTCTCAGCTCTGAACCCTAGCTGTAATCAGCCCCTCTCCCACATGCAAGGGCTGTTTCTCAGTGGGTGAGGTCTGTTCCTTGGATGAGGGAGGTCATCAGCCAGCACACACACCAAGGAATTGGCCCTGAGACACTGACCAACATAGGGTGAAGAGTGGCAGCAGCTCAGAGCATGTCCTTGTCCAAGTGCTTTGGACATTGCTGCTGGCCTGCAAATCATGAGTCATAGAAACTTGTTTTCCTCAACCTGTAACTTTATGTAAGCTCATTCCTAATAATTATTTTCTACCAATACTGCTGCACTGTTAAATGGGGCTCCTGATTCAGTTACCAATTCTCTTTCTTGAAAGACTTGGCTTAAGTTTCAAATAGCTGAGCTTTTGTGTGGCTGGACACACGGTATATAGGTACATTCATTTTTATCTCAGGAGACCAATGTTCACATTTGAAATTGGCCATAGATTAAAGGCCTGAACTCCCTCAGCCTAATCCATCCTTAGTGGATCTCCTGCCTACCACAGCTTAGACTGGTAGCAGTCACCTTTTGGGAGAGGCAGCCCCAAGCAACCACCACGAGGAAGGACAGGTGTGTAAGAAGGCTGAATGTAGAAACAGGCACCATGACTACTTCTAACCAGCTTTCAATCTTCCCCTTTGGATGGTGGGAAATTACTTGAGACCCTAAGGAAGTAAAACCCACAAAACTTTGTCACTCTGCCTCTCCCTGTTGCAGTTGCATTGCACCTGTTAAGCTGCATAACAACTGTAATGAACTGCAGACCTCTGCTCATCAGATGCCTGACCAGAAGACTGACCAGCATCTTTGTGGAAATTGGAGGTTGTTGTATTGTGCTGCTTCTTGTAACACAGCAAGGGAAAGTCTGTGGTGATCTGGGTCGCAGCAGCCCTCTGGGTAACCCCTCGCTGGCAGCAAGCGCAGGGTGAACACCACAGACCCAGCAGAGCCCCCTCAGGTCAGTAGCTGCTTGCACTGAATCCCGTTTGACTCCCCAGCTGCTTTGAATTTTCTGTTTACAGAGCTGGGATGGGCTTCAGTAAGTGGTGAAAATGAGATTAAGATTTCTACACAAACTGAAATTTATGCAAAGATTTCAAAGGGATGCTAATGGCAGACCAGTTTACCACATGTATTTCTCATGTTGGTGTTACAGAAAGAGAAGCAATGGGTTGCTGTGCTGATAAAACCTGCAATTAAATCCATCTTCTCAGCACCCTAGAATGCGTATCTTGTGAGTATAAAAAGACTGTATAAGAACAACTGCTTAAAACTGAAAGAAATGCTGTAATTGGAAAGAATTAATAATATTAAACCAAACCACTGGTCTGCACTTTATATGTACATAAATATATATATTTTATATACAAACACTTTATATGGCACCTTACAGGGGCCAGGACATCAGCTGTTGGCTCACTGTCACACACACTGAGGTATGCAATTTTAAGCAATTGACCCCTGTTTTAGAGAGGCTTCTCCCATAAGTATCCTGTCATCCTTTTCACCACTGAGTTTCTCTACCATTTCCTTGTTCAGTCAGTCCATCCATGAGATTCTCCTGCAAAGATTTCTTGGCTAATTATTTTCCCTATTTTGAATGACATTGCGAAAAAATGCTGTTAGATTTCCTTCCCCTTCCCGGATCTCTTATGAAAGCACTGAACTGCATGGGTCGCAGTGTTGGAAAGACTGATAATTTATCCTTATTCCCTAGCTACAGTCAGTGAGATTACCTTTTCTCTTCCCCCTGTACATCTTAGGGTGGTTTATAAAGATTTTCATGAGACACACTACCAAACACATTCTGAAAAAACAGTAAGTCTGTATTAACAGGCCCTCCCTTATCTACTAGATGATCCACTGCTTCAAAGGATTCGTAAGTAATGGGTTCCTCCAACAAGCATCACACTTCCCCATTGTGGACTATATGTTCTTTTGTTTGTCTATGAGATTTTTCACAATTTTTTCATGATGCCTATAACCCTGTTTTGTATAGGTATCAGGCTGCTGGGGGTGTGGTTACCCAGAACTCTTCTAAAGACAGACCTCCCAGCAGGGGACATTCCACCCATGACCAGAAGTGGACTTTATACACAGTAGCGCACTTACCTTAAAAGCCAAAATGATACTTATGAAAAGGAGGATAATCACAACCAGACACGTAGGGTTCACAGACATAATCTCTTCCTTGTAGGGAAAATTGCTGGGCTGCATAAGCAAAAGTAAGCAAAACACTGTGAATCAATCTCACAAGTCATTTAAGAGCCATTCAACTAATGCATTCTATAATTAACAGCTTACAAAGCTTTCTGTGATTTACTAAATCGGGAGCTCTCCCCACCAACAACCAGTTTCAGTAAGTGTGGCTACAACAGGCATGGTGAACACTCCGCTGCCAAAGGTTCCCTGGAGGGCTGTGGGATTTGCTTTTTGCTTTGGATGTGGTGTGGGCTCTCTCTCCCTCAACACACACTGGGTTTGTATCTGACACAAACTAGCAGAAGTCTGAGAGCTTTGCAGCAGGAAACCTTCCACCTATGGGAAATGGCAAGCAAATCTCATACTCACTGAGTAATCGTTACACTGGCACTGGTTGCCAAAGAACTGGTGGCAGCTCCTTCCAGAAAATCAAAGCAGAAAAACTGGACAGCATAATCCTTTCACCTGATATTTTATGACATTTCAAAATACATTGAGTCAATTCTACTCCATCTTATTTCAACTAAATTTGGACTACTTCTCTAGGAGCACTTGTTAGTGCTGCTGTCTAAGTGTGTGTCCCATGGAGTCACGGGTCTTATGGGGGAGCCACCTCATGATTTCAAGTTGAAATGTGCCCCAGGCCCTTCTGTTACAGCACACATGAAATAGAGGTGACAGAATGAATCTTCCTGCCTAGCACAGGCTCTAGTGATTTACAGCTGTGGAACACTTTAGGATCCGTGAATGAAAAACAGCCCCTAAAAATGTTTTACTCTATCTTTTATTGCTTAAAAACTCCACGCCCTTTAAAATGAATGTTCTAAATAGTTCTGAAATATTGCAAGCCACAAGTTCCTGTTTCAGTCAGAATAAACCATTGTTCATAGACAGAGCTGTTCTCCACAAAAGATAGCTCCACTGCAACAGTAGCTCATTATGTCTGAATGCAATAGTTCCTTCCACACAACTCCCTTTTCCCTTACAGGTCTAATTACTTAACCAGGCCAGTTCTGCATCCTTGTCAGGACAATTAACTAGACCGAGCTACAACTGTATTCTTGGCAGTGATGGTGTAAATCCAGAGTAACCCCTTAATAACCCTTATTCTAGCACTCAGCCCAGTGCATCAGGAAATTATCTTTTTTTTTTTGACAGCTGCTACTGAGAATAGCTCTTTATTTAGCGCTTCCATGAACTGTTCAGAGTGGTTAACATCAACAGCAGCTGTAACCGTTTGCAGATAAATGTTACATAAGCACATTTTCCGCTTCTTGACAGCAATGTTTCTGATCCTGTGCTGAATTCCATGGCTGAAGTTTTTATCATGTTATCTTCTTTGTCGAGGTACAGCTTTTGTAGGGAACTAGCTTGCTATAATTCAATAAGTTACTGCTATTTTTCTTTTCCACAAAAGGTTATTCTAAATATAGTGGTTGTAGTTCCCCAGAGACCAAGAAAGCAACAGTATATGCCAAGAAATTATGAACTGAAAAATTAAACAAAAACTTTATATGCATAAAATTTAAGTATTAATGCCCCAACCTGCTCTCCTGCTTGCAGGAGGGACACCATAAGTTAGGAAGTTAGAAAGTCCAGTCAGTGAAGGACAGTTACAGTAAATCTGTACACAAATGATTTTTTCAGTACTGATCTACTATTAAAAAAATAGTCAAAATAGTTTGTGAATGTAATAAAAAATTCCTATTATGACTTTCGTTCTCCAAAGAAGAACCTGGTTTTGGGGAACCAGTCACTGGTCAAAGACTGGATGATTGCATTATGTGGCCATAATCTAATGGGCTGTTTCTAGGCATCAGCTCAAAAGGGATTTGCATTGGGGCAAGAGGAGGGCAGGCAAATGACGAAGAAAGTTCCCACTTCCTTGAAAAGCAGAACATCTGCTGGAGCCATGAACCCTGGTCAGGTATGGTGCAGGATGTGCTGCTCAGCAGTGCCTGGCCTTCCCTTCTATCAGCACCAGTGTCTCAGCAAATATTTCAGCAAAGCCAGGAGAGCACATGAGGAGCAAATACTGTGGTTTGTCCCCTTCAGGCTCAGCTGAGTCCCTGTCCTGACAAGATGAGAGGTGAAAGCAGCCCCAGCGAGGTACTGGGTGCTGCCCCCATGCCATGGTCACCCCCATGCACAGGTGCCCAGGAGATCTTGGTGCAGGGTGTGAAAACAGAAGTTTTTGGAGCTTCCGGGCTTCCTGTGTGGGAGACAAAGCTTTTGGTTCTCTGATGAATAGACCAGGAGCATTGGGTCAGCATGGAAGAAACCCCTTTGTCTTTTTTTGCTAACTGGGCTGGGCCAGCCTATGAGCAATCTGATCTTAAGTCACAACTACAAACCCCTTCAGTGCCGTAGGAAAACCAGTTTATAAAATCTGCACCTTTGGCAAGGAAGCAGGAAAGATGAATCTCATCTGGCTCCAGTCTTACCCAGTACAGGGACCACTGTGGTACTAGTGCCATTAGGCAGCTGTGGGGTCACATCCCATGGCTGCAACTGTTCCCAAAATGTCATTAATTCCCAGGGAAAACAGGTACCAAGAGTGATTCAGATGAATCAAACCACTGGCCTTCAGTGACTGCAATGATGAACTCAAATACTGATGTGGATATATGAGGTGGGTCAAGAAATTCTGCTCCTGTCTTGGGAGTTTGCTCTCCTGTGGGAAGAGTGTAGCTGAAATCCTACTGCTGGGAAGGTTCCAGGCACCAGGCTCAGTACTGCAACTTCTGGAAAAAGATCAGTGTCAAATGTTGTGCAAGGTTTGGTGAAGCTGAGACTGAAATACATCTGGGTGGGAAAAATCCAGCCCATCACTGGAAATACAGGAGTGGTCTTGGAGCAGAACCTGACAACATTTTCTATACAAAAAAAAGGTAGTTGTAATGGTGTTGCAATGGCATTCTAAAGTCATAATTAAAATGTCATTTATAACCTTGTCACAGATATGGAGAGGGCTGCATGCATAATAATATACCTGATACACTTCTAATTTAAAAAAGGTTACTGCTTATTCATATCAAAGCCCTATTAGACACTTAAAAAGACTCTAAAACATGCATGGAAAATGCATTTCTACTGCATTGGTATCGTATAAACGCACAAGAAAAATAAAGTTACAAAGGCTAAAGCAATTTCTCATTCCCTCAGCCCGCTTGTATAACCCTTCACGTCTTCCTTCCCCTTGGACCACAAAAAATCCACTTTAAAATACAGTGTGGATTGTCATTCCAAGTTACAATCTTCCAAGTATCAAAATCTTACAAAATTGAAAGAAAACAGCAATGTGTCTGTAGAGTTTGTAAAGCTCTGCAATGAAGTTAGTGGTACTTCTTTGGAATTATAAAATTACATTAAAAATGTCAGAAAGGATATTTCAGTTTTAAGCTTTAGTTTATAGGCAAAATTTCTTTAAGCTAATCTCTTTTATGTTCCCTAGGCATTTCTCCTTGGATTTAAAAGCATGACTGATACCACCTGAATTGTTAGACAGCAGCATTGCAGGCAGTCCCCAAGTAAAGCTACTTAATGTACTTTGAAAATTTGTTTAGATGAACTGTCATGGTCCTGCACTTTGATTAGGAAAAAGTTTGCGTAACTCAGTTGCAGACCAGCCTGTTCTGCACCTCTGCTTCAATCCATTTCATATGCTGTTATCAGATGACAGAAGATGAAGTGTTTAATTTGAAGGCTTTAAAACACACATATATCAAAGATTTAGTGGGGTTAAATTAAAGAAATGTGCTTTAGGTCAAAGTGCTTTACACCTCTGCTTAGACCAAGAACTAAAATGATTTTTATTTTACATGTGCTGGATTCACTGTATGAAAAAGGTTTTGCTTTTTAAATGATAATGACCAAGATATCCAGTATAACTCTTAGAAACTTTGATCACATGACCACCATAAAACCTACTAAATGCAAAACTTATGTAAAATACATAAAAAACTTATAAATAACATTTACTTATTTTACATGACCCTTCAAGCTAAGATGCTCTTGCAATCTATAGCAATTAAGTAGCACACCTGAGTGCAGCTGGGTATCAAAAGGCAACAAGAAGTTTCCAAAGACTGTTCCTAGGAAAGAAACAGCCAGTATAGACTGATGTTACCAAACAGCCTGTGAACACAATTGAAACATTTTCAGCTGTGGCCCTGACCAGCTTACAGTACTTGATATGTCCTCATCATCTTGCTAAAAGTATGTGGAGAGTTTCACAGTAGCTATAACTCATCTGTGACAGACTGAAATCTGGCAGATGTGCACCAAAGTAACTATATGACACCAGATAATAGTGAAGTAGAAATGGTTAAAGAAACAGGGTTTTCCTCAACTTAGAGCAAACAAAAAGTTCTTCTGAGACTGCTACATGTGTTCTGTTACCAAATGCACAGTTTGTTCCAGACATTCAATAATGGATTTGAAGAACAGTTGCGATTTCTCATTTATCTTATGGAGCCATGCCCCCTAAAATGTAATTTCCCAAATGCAAAGCAGTTTCAGAGGAACAGAACTGTAAGAATACCAGGAAGAAACACAACCCTTTTTTCCTGCCTACCCTGGCAGACCACTGCAAAGAGGGTGAGGGCAAGACAAGACAACCCTAGGGCTTAGTTGCAAACCGTCAGGAGGGATCACACACCAATGGCACTGCAATTATGGTGTAATTGCTTGCATTGATCTTCATCTTGTCCCATATCTGAGTATCTGGCAACGGTGGATGTGCCCCCTTCACATCTCTCCTTTGGTTCTGCCCACTCAGACAGAGTCTATTTACTCTGAACCAAATGTAACAACCTTATGCCAACAGATGTAACCCTGCCAGGTGGAGGGACAAGGGGTTCCAGTTGAGTCACTTGTGCTTGGGACCACAGCTAAGACACAGGAGGCATAATCAGCTTCAAAGCAGATGCAGAACAGCTTCAAAACTTTTTTGAACAGGTGACATTAATTGTTCAAAATTCATCACAGCTCTTGCTAGGTTTTCCCCATCACTAATCTCCAGCACAAATGATAAAATACGAACTAATCCTTGTTTCTAAATGAACTTAACTTGAACTAGCTTCCAGCTGATCATTAGCATTATGCCTCACATCTAATTTAAACAGCCTTTTAATACCTCATTATTTTGCATATGAAACCTCTAATGGCACTACCTCTTGGTCTTCTTCCTCAGTAAATGAAGCAGGAAAAGCTGTCTCTCATCATACTACAATATTTCCAGCTTTTATATAGGATTTTTTTAGAACTTTTCTGCATGTTCTCTGACTTTTAAGCAGTTTTTTTACAACCTGACTCCATAAATGGATGGAGAAAATCCACAGCACCAACAGAAAAGGGAAGTCTCCTCTCCTTAATTGCTCTTTTTTCTGTCCACAAACCCCAAGAGCAATTTTTGCAAACAGCAAAACAACCTAGGGACTCTAGTTTTGGCACTTAAATCCCTAGGCTGCTTACAGGGTCACTGCATCCCAGGCACAGTTGTCAAACCATATGCTCATCTGTATTGCTCAGGCTTTTACATTTCTTTGCATTTATCTCTGTAGCACATGCTAGTGGCTGAACTCGAGTTCTCAGGCAGCCTAGTTCAGTGTCAGCCAGGGTTTTATCAGAAGTGAATTTGCTGGGAAAAGTCACAAGTATTGCCATTGGGAAATGCAGAGATGTGCTCACTCTGGGCAATGCAGGGAAGGGTCTTCCAGAGGATGACACAGAACAGCCAGATTATTCTTCTGCTCACAACCTCCCAACAAAGGACTCAGTCCCTCTAGACAATGAGCCTGGAGAAGCTCTCCCATGGTTGACATCAGCTTTTGTGAAGTGCCTCTTGGGGCCCAACATTATTAATGGAAGTCAGGAGGAACACGAAATCTACTGCTGATTCCTAGAGACCTTCTTCTGCTCAAAATAGAAACTCACTAGCAGATGGTTGGCTTGACCACAACCCTTTGCACTCTGCCAGCTAACCTCTCCTAATCCATGTGATACATCCTGTATCGATCTAGTGCTTTATTGTTGCCCTGAGCATCATGCTGTGAAGTCAAACATCTCATCAAAATCCATTGTGCCCCTGCCCATCTTTATTGATGAAGCCAGTAATCTTGTCAGTGAAGGAAAATGAGTTTGCCTGCAGGACTGATTTTTCCTGAAACTGTGCTGGCAGTGATGAATAATTTTTTTCTGGTCTAACCCATTATCAATTGACTGTCCTCTCAGCCCCAGCCCTTCTGTTATTATTCAGCTTGGTAGCAATGTCAGGCTAATCAGCCTATAATTATCCTGGAAATCCCCCTTGCCCTTTTTAGCACTGACAGTTTAGTGCTCCTGAAGTCCTGTGGTATTTCATTACCAGTCCAGAATATGATTTACAACAGCAAGACAAAGATGTGTGCAACCAAAGATTCAACACTCCAGAGCAGCAGTAGAGATCACAGAGTGTTCTGCTGCACCTTACCAAGGCCTGCTCTTTCTATTTCTGCTACAGAAGGACCTGTTATTTTTTTAACTGCAAGGAAATAAAGGGATGTTTTAGCACACATTTCAAGAAGAACAGCTGGTCTTTGCCCTTCTAGTGAGTCAGCTCCAAACGTAGCACCAGATTTTCTGCAGAAGAGCAGAGGTTTTTAAGTGCACATTTCCCAGCCTGTTTTTGTCCCCGTCATGTTCCTGCACAGTCACCGAGACTGAGTAAAATCTGGTTACAACTCATTCTCTGGGAGGTGGGGCGAGTCCTGCAGCCACACAGATGCTTGTGCTGCCACGAAAGCAAGGCTGGCACCGATGCAGCAGCAAGGGTCTGTAGGCAAAGCACAGTCAGGAGGGCTCCAGCAGTGGCAGTGCCTGCTTTAGCAGTCCCAAACCATGGCTTGGAAAATTTGCTCTTTTCAACTTGTATCTCTGAGAACCTTTTGATTTATTCCTCTGCTTTTCTCCCAGTGCACCATCAGCAGTGAATGCAGGTGGGTGTTAAATAAAATGAAGGACAACAGGCTCCTGATGCATCCCAGCTCTCACTGGCATGACACGTTGCCTTCTCCTGCAGATTTGTGTGGCTATTTATCTGCCTGCTGTTTCTCATTACCTGTTATTTATACTGGCCAGCTTTCCATCCACACAACAAAGTTCACAGCCAAGCTAATCTGTATTCAGGTTATCAAGGCAGATTTTCAGAGACATTTGCAGCACTGGCTTCTCCAGAGCTCTGTGACTCCTCGTGAACCCTGCTGGACATGGGATGTGGTCCTGCGATGAGACAGAGGCTGGTGGGCTCTTGTCTTTGCTCTAGGGGGTTGTGATCGTATCTTGTACACTTATGCAATGCTGGCCATAGATGTCTGGCCAAAGCAGAATGAAAAGGGAGCCTCTAAATGAGCCTAGGATAGAATCCAAAATGTTTTCTAGCAAAACCAAACCTACGCTCAAACTCCTGCCTAATTAAATGTGTTACAGCTACCGAATAAATTAAAAGGAGCAACAAAATATCCTTGAAATAGTACCAAAAATAAGCCACTGGATAGGAACACAATAACTCTGAATGCAAAAGCAATTATGTATAATCCATGTCTTGTAATATGAATCTCACTCGAAATGAATGGTGCTGAGAACTTTCATATCATCGCAAAACCTCGGAGCTTTTCACAAATATTGTAGTAAGTTAGCAATGTAGCCTTGCAAAGATGTTGAATTCTGACTGGCAAGCACTGAAAGAACTTCTCAAGGACTGTATGAGAAGGATACCACTGGCTAGAAACAGAAGGAAAAAACTGCACCTTACAGAGCTTTTTCCTCCCAAGCCCCCAAAGGCCTGTGAACATCAAGTGATTTACCAGTTGGCGGAGGTAGTCCTGAATTGTGCTGGGATAGACGAGTACACTGATGGCAACCAATGTGTTGAGAGCAAAGTCAAAGATCTGGTAACAGAAGAAAGGGATGATCCAAGCTGCATGTTGCTGAAAAGGAAATAAATTAGAAACTCATCAGCCATAAGTTAAAATAGAGGAATATATGTCTTTCTACAGGAATCTAAGGAATATCTGACACTATGGAGTATTAAATCAGCTGAAAGAAATATGACAGTCAGCCAAAAGGTTTGGCCAAGGAAATTTGGCTACTATACTGCAGTAGTATGTGTGGTGCAACTCGCACAACTCGTTACATTAGGACATTTAGAAGCCACACAATACTTTTCCTTTCTAATCAATAGGATTAATGTCGAGACAAACCACAGGCTCAGGAGGTGAATGGGAAAAAAATCCCCTTGACTTTTGATAGGTACAAGATTCAGTTCTCTGAATTCACCATTTGCCCAGAGCTTATTTTATTACTCATATTTGAAACTGCAGACAATCAACACAACTGCAGCAGGGGGCCCTGGGGTACCACTGATCTAAGCAATCAGCTCTGCTGCCTCTTCAACTTCCTTTTTTTTTTCCCCTGTCTCTAAATTTTCAGATAAACAAGTAAAGAAGCAATTGTTAGAAAACAGTTTTCTTAATTTTGTTTCTATGGAGTTGTGTATTTCACTTGATTCGTGTCTTGCCCAAAGATAATGAATTACCTTATATGCGCCGTATGTAGCCATTGCACAGATCAGAATCATAAGGAGAGAAATTGCGGTGGCAATGCACATATCTGGAAAAGAGACACATCAATGATTGCAGACAAATTCAGAGCTGGTTCAATTATTTTGCCACCTCCCTTTTGCAGAGCATGTCAAAGGGCAGGGTGGGAGGTGGGTGGAGATGGGGTCTGGTGCATCATTCAGACATTGCTGGAAGAAATCTCTGGCTTTTGTGAGGAGCCTCCTAAATACAAGAAGCACAGACAGTGCTTCTGCCTGTGCAAGCCAGCAGCATTACACTGCTGACACTTACACTAACACTGTGCAAACCACTACAGCCTCTGTAAGACTATGGAGATGAATGGTCTCATTTTTCTAAGGGTTTTCAAAAATCAGGAGCAGTCTTGACCAGACTGCTTTACTGGTGGTGCTGGTATCTGTAGTCAGAATGTGTCAGCTTTTCTGCACTACAGATTGTTTCTTCATCAACAGCTGCTGCATACTACTGCTCATATATATATATATGTCATTTGTATACTGGAAAAGGAGCAAAATGGCAGATAAAGGCGTGTTACAGCAGAAATAACATCTTGAAAATTTTCATTTCAACTAAGAATACTACAGAGATATATCTATTAATGTATAACTGTCAGGAATGTTAAAACAGTAAAGGAAGGAAAATATTCTTTAAGGTTTTGACTGGAGGAATTACAGGACTCCCATCTTTTTCTTCTACTGCTAATCAGCTTTCAATTAACTTTTCATTAGATTTAAGAAGTTCCTATACCATGAACAGTTGGAAGGAGATCCTGGGGGAAAAAAATTACATGTTTGATCTTCTCATATGCACCTCCCTAGATATCATTACAGACCACTGTCAGGAGATCAGAAATGAATTTCTGAACTTGACCTTACAGCGAGTTTGGGAGTGCAATGGAACATTGTGCCTACCTTTCTGAGGTTAAGCCAGTGCACAAAGACAATAGAGGATGTGAGGTATACAGGACATGGCTTTAGAGATCCCACCTCTGTTGGTGGCTGTGAGGTATCTGCTGCTCACATTGCTCTCACCAGGTGTGTTTAAGCTACCTGCCTCAAAGAGGAACGTGGAGGATCTCTGAGATGCACGAACACATGACAGCATTCAGGATGTTCATTACCCTGACTCTGGAAGCATTCAAAGTGTACAAGTGACATCATTTCTTCACAGAACTGCCACAACATCTAACTCCAGAACATGATGAGGAGCATCCCACAGCATGGAACAGTCCTCAACTCCCTGGATGGTTCTGGGTACATGCCCTGGAGCCTTCACCCAAGTCTCTGAAAGGATCTGGCAGCTGTGAAAGGTCTCACCAGCCATCACCAGGAAGCAGTGCAGGCTCACCCAGGTCATGGCTGAGGAGGAAGGACAGTCTAAGGAGAAAGTCTTGTCTGTCATTATTTCCAGCCTACCAGAATGATCATCCATGTAGGAAACAAAAGACCCAGTCCTTGATCCTCCTTAGCCTGAGGGAACACAAACTTTGCCCTAGATGGCACTAATCCAGATTTCTGCTGGCCATTGATGCAGAGAGGAACCTGAGACTTGTGAAGCTGGCAGAGCAAGAGGAGACTGCTGCTGGCAGGTGAGGACATGTCCAGAGCTTCTCACATTTTCTGGCTCCTTGGGCACTGTACCCACCAACAGCAGGATTAAGGACTTCAGAACCCAGGTCTCTTCCAGAATACTGCCTGTGTCCTAGGTTTCAGGATACTTGTTCTCTCTCTGTTGCCCCCAAAATTTGTCCTTGTGATTGCATAGGAACTCAAATGCCACAGAAGAAGTCCTGTGACAGGCTACTTCCTAATTTAATGGATTAAATTTGAAGGATAAAGTGCCCTTTCCTGGGCACGTTCAAACCACTGTACTCTGATGAGGCCCTGGAGCACAGATGTCCTTTCTCACAGTATAAATGCTTGAATCTTTGTCTTACTATCAAAATAAGCAGGCCTCACCCAGGAGAGGAGCCTGCACTCAGCACTGAGTTTAGCTCACCCTGGTGCTCCCTGCTTCCTTCATAGTGGCTTCCTGCAACTCAGCTCATGGGTTGCATGCCAGGCAACACAATGCCATTGGGAGGCAGCTGGGCTCCCTGCTCATCATTCAGGGGGGAATGACATCTCAGTCATCCCAATTTACTCTTCAAAGGCACCTCCTTCTCTTAGAATGTGCAGAGAATACACACAACCAGTGCAGTGTTTGAGCTGCATTACCTCAACCAGTTTCTAGGTTTTTAGGAGCTGTAAAGGCTGTGCTGCGCCTGTTAGAAGTGATCTGAATTCTGCCCTCAAGAGGAAGATGTATCCACAAAATATACCTCTATTAATAAAAGGTACTGCAACCTCTTAAGACACTTCTGGTTGTGTGGCCATTTACTCTGGCTGACTACACATACATGCTGTGAAATCTAAATTATTTTGAATAGACCAGGTACAATTGAGGTAATGAAAGAAGTGAAAATGGCTGCTGTAGCCACTAACCTCAATTGTAACCTCTTGTAAAAGAGGCTCTTGGATCAATATTTTGATTCTGATCATCAGTTTAGAGGCACTGCTTATGCATATGTTCTTGATCCCAACCACTTACTTCCTGCATCCAGGGAGATGATGCTGCCATTGTCATTTGCAGCAGATACAGGAGTCATGGGTTCCACTTTACTGGTGTCTGTGGCAGTACTGGTTCAACTGAGCCAGAGCCCAGCAAACTGTGAGGAACGTGATATTGAAGATCTGGTCTGACACACTCATGCTCCCTGTCTCCAGTGTCTCCCTAGCTGTGCTCCACCATGCCAAGTCCTAGTTGGCTCAGGCTGGTTCTTTCTCATTTAAGGCTTCATTGGGTTTTTTGAGCCATGTCAGCTCAAATTAATGAGAATGAAACTAGATATGCAGCACATTAAATGAGAAACTGACAGGAGTGTGTGATTTTTTTTTCCAGCCATGCTGTGCTTTCTGTGGCATTCATGGTTAGAAGGGCTGTGCTTGGACTGCTGAAGGGGTTATCCAGCCTATGGCCCTAGATGTCTTTTTGAGTTTTCTCCTTGGGTTTAAAGAAACCAGCAGAGTTTTTTAATTCTTATACCTTGCAGCGACATCCTACTTTCCTGCCTCTTTGGAGACAAGATGCTGCTGGGGCTGGGCAGAGCTCCTGTCATGGGGTACTTGTGTGCACAGCAAGCTGCAGCTCAAGCTCCCTCAAATCCATCTCAAAAATATTTCCTTGCCTTCTCCTCTCCTCTTGCAGAGGAGACTGGTGGTGGGTGGTGCAGGGACAGGCAGGAGCAGCCAGCAAGGCCAGTCCCTGAGGCAGGACTTGTGTGGAGTGATGAAGACCTGAAATCCTCATCACCTGCCCAGTCCTGGAGTTAATCGCTGGCTCTCAGCTTTGACGACAGGGGCCACAAAGCTGCTGATCAGCAGCCTGCAATCCTTAGGCAGTTTCTCCCATTCTCCCAGCCTTATTTATCCCAGAGCCTCCTGACTGCCAGCTAAGGATTACTGCCTTGCTCTCTCCTCCAGGCTCCTTGTGCAAGCTTGATGCCACTGCTGTCAGCCACTGTGCAGCCTCCTGGGTTACAGCCTGCACAGCAGCAGCATTTCCTCCCTGGGAAGGAGAGGAGGGCAATGAGATGGAAAGAGTATTCTGCACCTTTGAACCCAGCACATTTACTGCAGAGTATAAAATTAGAGGGGAAGATGCTGCCCTGAATATCCTACACTGGGAAGGGAACTTGTTTTCTGTGCCTCCCTCTATCTGGGACTCATACTACATAGGTGGTGTTGATGGACTGGGGCAGGAATGTACCTACTCCACCACTTCCATTTATCCCTCAGCAGAAGTCCAAGCCTGCTGTCTGTAGATTTCTTTATAAATTTTTTCTATTTGGATTAATATTTTTAAGTCCTGGGTGCATGTCATATTCAGCAGAGAGATCATCACATTATTCTCCCCTGCCCTGAGACGTCTGCTTGTCCTGTCTGCCCACCCCAGGGCAGGGATACAGGCAGATTTTGACCTAAGTTGCTGACACTGGTGTCAAAGTTCCCCTCAGCTTCCGTAGGGCATGCAGAGGATTTCAGTCCTTGCTGTCATGTTGCCTGTGAGGTATCACACACATCTCTGACACTATGACAGCGGTAAATAAAAGCAAGCAACACCCGCTGCTTGTTTGGGCTGTTGACATGTCAGGATGATGGTCTGTGTGTCTGAAGAAGCTGAGCAGAAGGCTCAGACAAAACCCTCTAGGAAGTCAAAATGAATTATAGGACTTTTCCATCTCTTGCTCTGAGATTATTAGTCCTTTAACAGCAGCAGTATTACATTGAGCAGCTCACACATTTCTAATTTTCCCTAGTCCAGCTTCTAAACTCCCTCAGGAAACAATAAAAAGAAAGATGAGACTAAATGGGCTCAGCTGAATATCCAGCACAGGAAGGAGCCCAGCATTTTACCCAGCTCTGAGATGTACATCTTGGAGAACCACACAAACCACACACACTGGTGTCTCCTTCTGCCACATGGTTAAGTCTTGGCAGATTTCTTCCCCCTTGTTTCCTTTTCTAGAATAGAAGGGAAAAGAAATAGCCTAGAGTTTTTTTCTAAGTGTTCAGCTAAATCTTTTCTTTAACTAATCAAGCAGGTATTTTGGAGCCTCTGGTAATGATGCCCTTGGAACCACACTAAATTCTGGAATTAGAATCAATGCTGCACTAGTATTTTCAAGCAGTTTCCACTAGACTGGTTGTGGCTCTGCAGATGGCAGGAATGTTTTCCACTGCTGGAACAGAAAACTGAAAATTCTCCATAAACCAGGTACAGCTAGAAATAAATCTGAATACAAATATCGGGGTAATCCCAGTTTCTTGGAAGTCAAGGGAAACCTGTCATTAACCTCATTTGACTATTGTGACACAGCTGATAAGTTTTTTCCAGATGACGTTTTCAGATCTTTTATGAGGGATCCTCTTACAGGAGAGAAAGGGAGTGACAAATTTTACATGTAAACTCTGTGTCTGCATTTTTTTTGTTGTTTGCTATTGATAAGAGCATCAATAGTAATGAGAAAAACGGCTATTGGTGTTTGCGTCATTATTATTTGTCAACAGAAGTACATATAGATAACAACTTTGGGACCTTCTTTAGCATAAAAAATTATGTATCTTCCTGTATTTCATACACATGGTTTCAGTGCATGCAGCAACCATGACAAACATTCCTTCAAAAAAGACAAATAAAAGTAGGAAAAGAGAAGAGTATGTAGAAGTTTTTCTGATGATTTATCTCATAATAAAACATTTCACTGTATTTGAACAAATACAGTCATGCTTAAAGAAAAGACGAAAGAAATTATCTCCTGCCAGCTATTTCCAGTAACCATAAAAGTCAGTAGCTTGATTCAACTGCCTTTACTCAGTAAGGCACCAAACCAGAGGGAGTCAAAGAATAAAAAGAGATTAATTCAAGTGCTCATTCGTAATTTAACTGCCTGTGAAATGTTCCCTTTACCAAATGGAAATGAGGTTGCTTGGCCCATAAGCCATCCTTTCACAGTCTTGCAGGGTTCACTTCAGAAGCCTTGATAAAAATATACAGAAAACACAATTTTCAAGTATAGATGGAAATCCCCAATGTACTTTATCTGACAGCTACTGCATTACAAAACAGAATTACAATTTTAAAGCCTTGGGCACTGGCAGGCCTCTGATGTTGGCTATATAAAACCACACTGACAGACAGTCATTACCAAGGTTAATCTCTGAGAATTAGGACAAGGCAGTCAGTTTTAATATGTCAGAATCAGCTAGGAGCCCATCTGTATCTACTATGGTCCTTACTTTCTTAAATCCAGTTATGTAAAAAGATTTTTAGTCGGAAGTTGTAGGTGGTTTTTCAATGAAGACACAATAAAGTAGCAATCACCCCTTATCATTAATTCAGTGTAGACCCTCAAGGCAGATTTGCATTAAAGACCTTGTGGAAATAAGCATCCCTCAAATGATACCCAGCATCTCTGACACAACAATGGGCAATTTCCTTTTTCATGTGTGGGGCTACTGCTTCTCCTACGGACATTTTTATTGACTTCAGTAGGAATGAGGAAAGGACTTAGAACCTTTAGCTGTGGATGGGGGAATTCTGAGCAGAAAGACACCAGTGTGATTAGCAACAGACCTTGTTTCAGACTAGTATGAGAAATGCTGAATGTAATCATTTTGTGAGCAGAAATTAAAATAAACCAACATTTTTAACAAAATCACATTGAGGGAAAACTTTACTAGATATGAATTAAACAACAGTTAAATCAACAAACCACCAAATAACTTGAAAAAGTTATGGACCAAGGAAACTTTTGCAAAGGACAGGAGAGATAAATGGCCTGGCTTACCCTTCTCTGAAATGCTATTGAAGATTTTCTATGATGCCTTTCAGTAAGAGAAGGAATTGCTCTGTGTTATTGTTAACATGCCTGTGACTATACAGTTGATATTCGCATTTGTGTCTATTCAAGCAGGTTTGTGCAAGTCATACCACATGCACAGGGCAGTGCATAAATACATCCAACATGAATGAATGCACTCAGCTGTCTGAACAGCAGTGTGGGCTCTTGTGCAGGCACTTGGGATGTGGCGCTGGGAGCTGCAGAGACTCGGTATCTCCCTCTGTCCTGCATAATTCCCCTGGGGCTTTCAGCACCATGCTCAGGGATACATCTCCCTGCCAAGGGCTGGCTCTGCCCCTGCCAAGCCAGGACACAGCAGAGCAGATGGATTGATTACTAAAAGGTAGGTGGCAGATAAGTTTACTACTAGGAAACAAGCTTGAACTGTGCCATGACACCTTTCACAATATAAATGCATCTGTAAAATACAAAGGTGAAGCAATAATTAAAAGGACAGTAATTACTGAAATGATAGGACAGTTACATAAATGCTGGAGCAATGAGTGCTAGTAATTAGGGAATTTGTACTTACTGGCATCATCCATAAATTCAAATTCACCCCCTAATTCAGCACTAGTCAGGTGGTACTGGTCAGGGTCAGTCAGGGCACTCAGCAGAATCAACAAGACCACCGAATTTATAATCTACAGAGAGGAAAAAAGGGAAAAGGATCAGTCTGTGAAAGTAACCAATGAAAAACCTCTGGGCAACACATACCCACTCTGTTTCACACCAGCTATGACAGAGACTGTTTTCCAGCTGCACACCTGTAGTATTTAACTAACACTGCAATTAATTTCTCTAAGTTGGTAAACAGGACTTACTTCTTCACTAAATGGCAGCATGGAAATGAAACAAAATGTAATTTCATTCCAACTCCAGTCCACACCAGAAAAGTTACCACTGCTCTTTCAGACTATAAAGCATGTTAGCACATCCACCAGTCATTCTGAGATTATTACAAACGGGATCTGTAATCAAGGACTATCAGCATGGCAGAGCCAGAATTGGAGACAGACCCTGTAAAATTGCTAGATGATCAAAGAGGAGCTCAGTTACTGGAGAGGGCTGTGTTTTAAGAGGCCATGAGTGAGGCACTGGTTCAGGTGAGTTGCTAAATGAGGAGGCCTGGGGGGTGGGAGGAGGTGGCAACATGAGCCCCGTGTCTGATGCTCAATTCCTGTGTCATATGTCACTGATGGACATTCACACCCACCAGGGCATTGGCTATGAAATGCAGTAAGTGAATTAAATGCCAAGAATATCAAGTGATTCAGTAGAAGCGGATTGTCAAGTATCAGCTATGAACGGATCGGAGAGGTAGCCAAGAGCTGTATTTTACAACAAATCTGAACAAAATGCTCATATCACTTTGAAGTGAAGAGAGCTAATTGCAGAAAAGAAGATTGCTCAGCATGAAATAATGCAGCCAGGCTAAAAGCTTATTCTACAGAACTGGGAAGATAACTGGTGAAAAAGAAAACGGAAAAAAGAAAACTGAAAACAGTATGCTTGGAAAGATGAATTTTATTGCTTTGTTTCTCACTTCAAAGTCATCTTAATCTCATCACAGGTTTCTAACAGCAACAAGAAGGTGTAGAAACACAGGTTATTTCAAGATATAATAGGCTAGAGAATTTCTCAGGTAAGATAAATCCTTTTCGATAGGTAAATTCCATCAAGTCTAGCTGATTCCAGATCTGTTAGCAATCTTTAAAACTGCTGAGAATAGTTCACAAGACAGAAAAACAGTAAGCACAGTTTATGCATTTTCAAAGCAGGAAGGTCATGTAAGGAATTTCTAGATAGACTGTGAGATTTAAGAACAAAATAAGAACAGATAATCAAGCTGTCTCCCCATTAACACTTCAGGTTTATATGGTCACAAGTAACAATCACCATGGGCTTGTCAAGGAGAAACTGTAATTAATTTATCTTATTTGCCTTCTCTGACAGACGAAGAGGCCTTATGGACAGGGCAAGAAACAGTAGATAACATCTCTGCAACTTAACACACCTTTTGACAGACATTATGAGATTCTCATAAATGAGCAAGGAAAACCTGGTTTGGTTGAACATGCAGGAAGGTGAATGCACTGCCAGCTGGGTAACTGTACTGAAAGAACAGCTGCCACAGATTTAAGGATTCACAACCAGCACAGAAGACACATTGATTAGTACATTAGTACATTTTCCAGTACTGTTGAGAGACTTGTTATTTCGTAACTTCTACCTTTCTCTAATATGCTGACAATGCCAAGCTATAAGCACTTTGGGAGACAAGATTAAAATGATTTTGACCAACTAGAGCAGAATTCAACAACAGAGCACAATTCAGCACCAAAAAGCTGAAAGAGAAACACATTTGTGAAGAATTTCAGAAGAACGTGAGGCAAAAAAAACTGAGTAAGTGACAACTGCTCAGAAAGGAGTCTGGGTATGACAGTGAATTAACTGAACACGACTCAGTGGAATCCCATAAACTCGTCCTTGTGGCTACACAGTGGTGGGCAGCGCTGCAGAAACCTGGTATTAGATGCATAAACTACCCTCCCACTTGCCCTCCATGGGCCTCTGCAGAAAGGTTTCAAAGTCCTTCTAAAATGTACAAGGGAAAACCCTGGGGAGGATCCTGCATCAGAACAGAGGGTAGTCAGACATCTGGAATGTAGGACAGATAGGGAAAAAACTGGGGTTGCTTAGCAAGGAAAAGGTAGGGGGAGGTGCTCTCAGTCTTTTATTAGCAGAAAGGCAGGGAGAAAGAACAAGGCAACAGACCTTCCTCCAGATCCACTGGGTAGACAGATCTGAATTATAGCAAAAGAAAATTTAAGTCAGACAACACAGTGAACAATAAGAAAATAATCAGATGGAGACTGGAGGGGGGTTAGAGATCGTCATTACTGTATTTTTACGCAGGACAGTTAAATAGCTTTATGTTGGGAATGCTGTAGCATGATCTTGTCTTGGCTTTCTCTTGGTTTTGAAGACATCAGTTGACTATCGAAATCAAAGTTACACTCCATAAATCCTACAGGGTTTTAACATTATGTATAACTCCATATCACAACCTAGTTCTTGTTTTATACTCCTTTGTGGAAAGCTAGAAGACATAAGCCAGTAATAAATATGTTACCTAAGAAGAGTACTCAAAATATCCAAGCAATCAGAAACCATAAATGTATAGAATGTTGCTATTTTAAAGACATTTTTTGGGTACAAGTACAGCCATGAAAATTTATAAAATGCTGACCTACGCACTCTACTTTCTCCTTATGGATATGTCCTGATTCACATTATGTGATTGTCAGCATTGCCTTAAATTCTGTATAAGACATAGCTTGTGTTTGCTTGATCTGAAGTCTGCTGCAGTCAGTAGGAATCCCTCTAATGCTCTTTAGGGCATTACTTTTCTATTCTATCAGTTTGTTCTCTTGTGATCTTCATAATCATCTGAGCACTTTCCAGCTGTGCTGTCAGCAGTGCAAGAGAATACACCACGTGTTTGTTTGCTCCCTCTTTCTCCCAGAAATGTGTGCTCAGTTGGGTGTATTGTGTTCATTAGGGTTTTCCTTTTGTTTTGAAAGTGATGTGTCTGTTGAATTTTGAAAAATGCTTTAATGCATAAATTCAGTGTGTCTAAAACTTACCGATGTAATGTTTTCCAAGGACACACAATCAAGGACAAGAGCATAAAAAACTATTCCCTGTTGGTATATGCAGGTGGTATGAGAGCTGAAATCTCCATTCTAGGAAAAGCAAAAGTGATTCCTGTGCTCTTTTGATAGGGCCAAAATTTCCTTCAAGATGTTTTACATTCCTTCAGCAACAAATAGTGTAACAACCAATTAGCAATGCTTAGAAAGCATTTTAATTATGCAAAGTTTCGGGAAGCTGTTAAACTCTATACCTTCCCAGTGAGACACACTGCCCTCCTTTTATGGATGCAGAAAAGCTGAAACATGGCCATACAGCAGTGGGGTTGTAGCAGGATGCTCTCCCTGGAATGGGGTAAAATAACTCAAACAGTGTCCTATTTGCAAAGCTATGAGTGGTAAATGAAGAAAGAGGATTCATGCTGCCTTTGGTATTGAACAATGCTGAAGCCAAGTCTGACTCAATCCTGAAGTTAAACACTCTGATAGATAGTGAGATGAAAATGTGGTAGACCTGGTAAAATAAGTGGATAAAGGAACAAAGAAGTGGCACCGCTGATAGCTTCTCTAAAGCTGCTGAGCTGCCACAGCTGGCCTGCAGACCTAATGGCTGACAGTCAATCACCCAGTCCCACCCTTGAACGGCAGGGTCTTCTACCATACCCCTTCTTGGAGTGCATGTGTGGAGGCTTCCCTGAGTGGGCATGCCCTTCAAGGTCATCTTTCAAGGCTGAGTGAAAGAACTGGCCCATGGTCATTGATATGGGTAACATCGATCTGTTAACAATAATTAAATATCAATTAATAAACCTTTTTTGCTAGCTTTAATACAATTGCTTCAATATTGTTTCGTGGTGTACTATAACAGTTGTTAAAGCTCCTATACTGTGCAGTAAATAATTCTTATTAAGTTAGTTTTGTCTAATCATTAGAATAATAAAAAATATATATTTATCTATTTAAATATATATTATTCTTGCTGTCATTTATTCTGTGGGTCAAAGCTGTATAAAGGTTCACTTATATTTATATAATCCTTTAGACAAAGTGTTGACAAAGCCTGGGGTTAAGACTGGCTCCAGCCATACCCAGACTCCTGTATGAGGACTTGAAAAAGCAAGGGGATCCTTTCTTTTTTTTCCCCTGTGACTCAACAGGAGGGCTTCTTTAATAAACTTTATCTGAAGCTCCCACGCTGCCCACGACAGGTGTTCAGTAAGAATAAATTGCAAGACTTTGCACTAACAAGTGAGAACTGTGACCACTGGGTCCTGCAGCTGATTGCAGCCCCAGGGCTAGCTGGGGCTCAGGAGGGCAGCTCCAGGGACACTAACAGGCCTTACTTGACCTGCACAGCCCCAGCCTGGGCCTCTCCCCACCCCTGCCCAAGGCCCAGACCCCATCCAGGTCAGCCTGGGGTCATCAGTCTCTGTCCCAGTGGTACAACAGGATGCCAGCCTCCAGCCATGCGTCCTGGGTGGGCCCTGTGAGTGCACCCTCCTGCAGCTTGTCTCCAGTTGTGTCCCCGCTCCCAGACCTCTTTACCTTGGGTTGTTCCCCCTGGTTTATCACTGCCCTGCTGGTGGTGAACACCATGATCAGCCCCAGTTCTGCTTCTGGGCTCAGTCCCTGCAGGATGGTGTTCAGCATGCCCTAACAACACAATGGACAAAGATCCAACACAAAGTCCTAAATATGCCCAACTGTCCTCTTATTCTGATATGGAAATAAAATATTTATTTTTTAAAAATCCCAAAATCTTACTTCTCTGGCAGCCAGATGGAATTACATCCACTTTTTAATCAATGAAGGGGAGGAAAATAACTCCTCTATAGAGACCAGAGAATGTATGAAGCCAAGGGGAAAGAGGAAATATTATGGGAGAGACACCCAGGTATTGGAGCAGTAACTGAAGTTCCTGCTGTGGGTTTACAAAACATAATTTCAGATTTCAGTAGAAGATACTTCAAACACAGTAACAACTGTGTGAGGAAGGTGCATGCAGGCATGAGCAAGACAGGCAGCAGGTGATGAGACTGGGACTGGCACCACCAGCCACTGATGCTGCTTCCACCTGCACTGTGATAAAAAAACAGCAGCTTAAGCACAATGTGAGGCAGTTCTGCTGGAGAGAATGGCCAGTGTTTAGGATGCAAGGACACAACCTCGTGTCTTCCACAAGCAGCATCCAGCAATTAGAAACTATATAATGCACTAAAATTTTAGACTTCTACCTTCAGTAAGTCACCTTCTCTCCATGTCATTTGTTACAGAGGTCAGCAGAAACTGTGGCAACCCATGGGAATAAAATGCAAGGGAGAGGTGTCAGAAATCACTGCAGCAACAGGTGATTAGAAAACAAATATCACCATAAATTCAGATGTTTTGTAGAAGTGCAGCTGCATGGTATCTATCCCAGCTTATCTAAAATAAAATTAGTTCCAGCAGGCCCTAAGAGCATGCCATTAACACTGATCTACTGATGATACCTAACTCATCAGAATAAAATAGCTTTGATAAAAGAGTTTAGAAGAGGAAATATGCTCACTTTAAACCAATACACTGCATTGAAAATACAGTGATGTTTCTATTGAAACATCTGTTTTAATAGTCTGTTGAAGTCTACAGGGTCCCCTCTACAAATATTCTACTGCAGCTCTCCCAAGACTTTCTAACGCAGTGAAGAGAGATACCTATATTTACAGGAAAAAAAAAAAAAAAAAGAAGAGTCCCCCCTCCCCCAGCTTTATTTCTATTAAGGGTTCAATTTATAACTGAATCCATGCATGTGGCAGTCTGAGTGTTATGGATGGTGAAAGATGTTCGTACAGGTTTAATTCTGTGACTGTTTTCAGGCTCACTGAACTCAAGAGAGATCCACTTAAGCGCCCTCCTTAAACCTCAGCATTGGTGGAGAGCTAACTCCCTGCCTGTGCCTCTTTTTACAACTCCAGAGCTGGTTTCATGACACTGTGAAGCCCAGTAATATGTAAGAACTGGCACACAGAGTTCTAGCATATCCCACAAATGTGGCATGGTTTAGTTTGTTGTTCTCTACAGATACTAAGGAAACAAATTGCCGAGGACATAAATTTTAGTAGTAAGAAATCATAAACATTTTTAGTAAAATCTAGGAAAGTCTCAAGCAGAACCTATGTACCCTCACCTCCGCTTTAACTCTTAATTTTATAAGTCTAGGTACCTGCTCTCTATGAAAGAAATTATAGAAACAAAACTTCAGTAAACTACTTTTGCTCCCTGAAACTAAACAGAAAAGTATTTTCTAGCACTTGGATATTTGAGGTCAGTATCACTGTCAGAAAAAGTAAGAATGTATGGGAAATATCTATTTAAGTATGTCAATGTCTAATTCTCCCTATCTACCTTTCCCTTCTCAATAGACATGTTTTTTGCATATTTTCTCCATTTTTTCTTTAGGCATAGAAGCTATTAATAAAAGCGAGAACACTTTCATTCATCAAAAGGACAAAAGATCTCTACAAAGGAAAAAAAAATCAGGTTCAGGATTTAACTAGCTCAGGGTAGATTTGCAATATCTGGGGTGCCTTTCCCAAACTTCTCTGTTAGTGTAGATAATGAATAAAGGTTTATTGCCCCATATAGGAAGATTTTTTTATCTGTTCTCTGTCTCCCCCTGTTAGGCAAAGTTTTGTGTTTGTTATTGTTCATTGGGGGCTTTTTCTGATCTCTGACTGAAGAAGAGACAAGGAAGCAATTTCATCAATAAAGATTTTAAGCTGAGTGCTGTGAAGAGCAGGCAAATAGCACATGAAGAAACAAGAAGTCCTTTCTGTGTACCCAAGTTTCTTGACAAGTCTCACAGCAGTAATTCAATCTCTTTCCCTCTCAGGGCAAAGGAGCTACATCTGAGCACACCACAGCCACTGGCTTGAGCTCCAGGAATGGAGGAGCAGGAGAACCCTGGCTGTCAGAGTAGACACCTCTCTCTTCTGCTGTGTAAGCCTTCTGCCTCGTGCTAATGAAAATATTTCAACTTCCCAGTGCTAGGGACAAGCTGCAGATGATGTGCAGCGATGCACAATTTAACATGTGGTCCAAGTTAGAAACCCAGACATACTCAAGTATCTTTTTATCCAATGGAACACAACAGCCTGAAGGGAAACAGAAAGAGGTACACTTGAACTTGGGTTAAAAGGGAATCAATCCTTCATTCCTTCAACCAGTGAAACTCATTATCAGGCATTATTACTGAAGCCAAAAGGTTGAACGAATTCAAAAAGGATGAGCTATATATTGAGGAAATGCATATCACCAAAGTCATATCACAAAAGATCTTAAAAACAAAATACAAGCCTTCCTGCTTCAGGTGACTGCCCAACCTTAACATTATAGGAGAATAAAAGAAAAAGTTGAACAAGCTGTTCTTCCTCTGTGTGTGGTTCCTCAAAGCACATGGTTCTGGCTGCTGTCTGAAATACTGAGCTGGAATAGGGAGAGCATTAGTCAGGTCACAAGCAGCAATTAGGATTTTATATTCTTGAATTTGAAGAAGATAGGGTAGAGTCTGCAATGCTTGTCTCTATTCTTCCATACTACTTATGAGAAGGCAAAGAATGATCCAGGCAGGCTCAGACTAGCATATTACAAAGTCTGTATTATAGAGAGCATATAATAGAAAGCTGCATAAAGTATTTCAGTCAGACTTTATACACAATTTCAGCTTTGATTGCACTTAGTGATGACACTAAACACTGAACTTTAAAGACTATGCTGATTAAATTGCTAGAGGAAGTCAAGAATAATTTACCAGCACTCTTCCATACAAATGACTGAATTACTGCCCACTGCCACCCTTTTAACAGGCTTAAAACTAAAACCACAAGAGGTCTGTTATTACTGAAATATGTAATGGTTAAATTTATTAAAAAAAAAAAAAATAGATGGACAGATTTTGCAATATGCACATGAGAGGTTTCTGCCTCCCTAGAGATAGAGTTTAATATGTTATATACTTGTGAGAGACTGAAATTTTATGGTTTGTGGCTTAAATATTATTATGAAGGACTTTTTGCCCATTATGGCAAAACTGTATAAAGAAGCTGCAACCACCAAAGCCTCCCCTCCCTGAAGATGCCTCCTGAGGGGAATTTGGGATTATGAGTTAGGATGCCTAAGGGAACTTGAGATAAGATAGAGGTGACACTATTGTTCAGTCATCTCAGGTCTAGGGAGAAGCAAACAAGGGTGAGGGAGAATTAAGTATCCCACATAAAGTCAAACCCAGCAGCTGTCCTGAAAATCAGCTCTGGCTGGGTTTGAGGTGGGGGAGGCCATAGCCCACAGACTCATCTGCTGAGGCCAGGTTTGCACAGACTCCCCCCCAGCCAAGGAGGAGGAGGAGAGTTTTGGGTGTGTGGCATAAGCTCAGGTCAGAGGGAGTGAACACCCATCCTCCCTTACACCAACCTGTCCAGCTGTGAAACCCCCAACCCCACAGGCCACATCTCCAGGACATTCACATGGGAGGCAGCTGAGGGGGTGTCATAATCCTTCAAAGACCCCCCAAAGTGCTCCCCAGATTTATTCCAGAGGCCTTGCACCAGAGCACTGCATGTGATGCAGCTGCTCCAGAGTCTTTTGCAAGAGATGAGTCAAACTCGTTCCCTGCAGGGGCCGTCCCTGGGCATTCCCACCTGGCCTGAGTGCATATTAATCCATTGAACTCTGTGTTTTGTGGGACCCTTACCACAAAGAAGACCAGAAGAACAGCATCAATGGGTCACCATCAGGATCCATGGAGTGGTGATATTTTCTACTTAATCAGTCTCTCTGTCACTTCTTCTCCCCCCTCCTTTTTCTTTCTATCTCTCTCTACCTCCCATTTGCTGTTAAATAAAATCCATACTACTGACTCTGGCATATGGTCTTGCTTGCACCCTAATTTGGGCAGAGGCATCTCTTTCATAATTTTAGTAACTGGATTGTAACATTATTT
The DNA here is from genome assembly GCF_049639895.1 of Pseudopodoces humilis. NCBI lineage: Eukaryota > Metazoa > Chordata > Aves > Passeriformes > Paridae > Pseudopodoces > Pseudopodoces humilis. The sequence continues at coordinate 21,880,397 of NC_142200.1, forward strand.
AATCTTAGCCCTTTCCTGATTTAAGGAAATAAGCTATTTGTTTACAAATTTATCAGTGGAGTCTTTGTTACTTTTCCATTGTATTTAAAGAAAGTCTAACCTGTGTCTAAGGAAAGCCCTGAAAATGATTGCTGAACTCTTCTGCCCAGCCTCTAGGGAAATATTTATGGGGAAAATATACACAATTATATCATTGCCAGATTAAATCACAATTTCTCCTAAGGTCATCCTGGTTGAGGATGCAGTAGAGAACTAGTAAAGAATTGGTATGCAATAAACCCTTATCAGAAAAAGGGTTGTTCAGCTGGGATTTGTTTGGTTTCTGCATTTGCCCTTGACTTCCAAAAATGCATGTTTGAGCCTTGCAGGTGACTGTGAAAGCTTGAGGGCAGAGCTGCTAAAGTGTGGCATGCTGCTAAAGATGTGAGTTGTGGCAGCTCCCACAGATCTAGATTTTTGTGTGGACTTGTGACAGAGGATGGGCCAGGCAAGATCGCTGTAGCTGCTTACCTGGGCTGGAGTGTCCAGGTATCCAGTGGCCCTGGCCAGCACATTCTGTGTCCTACACCCACAGCAGCCCACAGCGCTGTCCGTGCCCAGAGTCCCTCCAGCCTCTCTGGACATGTGCCACTGCTGGGAGGACAGTGTCTGGTTTGAGAGCAAGCCACATTCGACCACTTCATTAAAAAACCAACACCAAAACACACCAAATCATTGATCCATTATTCATATGAAGCCACCACAGGCAAGATCCGCTTGCACCCTTGAAGCACCCTGCAACCCAAGGCAGGGATTTAGTTATGCAAGGAAGAAGTGGAAGGTTGGTACAGTACAGATAATTACTGAAATAGTAAAGAACACGATCACATGTATCCTGTCTGTCTGGACACAGCTGTTTCACTGTTGGGAAATTCAGCTCTCCAAGGTGAAAATCTCTCACAAACCTGTGTTTCTGCCAAAAGCATTTGTCCTGTTTTAAGCAGCTTAATATATCTCTGGATAGAACAAGAACTGGCTCAGCACATACCAGCAACAAAATGAAGAACAGTCACAGCACTCTCAAAACCCCTTTCAAGGCTGAGAACCAGGATAACAATAGTTAGAGCTGACTGCAGACACCTGAAAAAGAGCTGACCCACAGGAGGTCCAGGAAGAGTGTGCTAGGCTCAAGTCCATATTAATTCCTCAGTGATCCCTCCCTGGCAATTCATTTCACGTTACCCAGGAGCACTCTCTCACACCTTCAGACACAAACATGGGTTTTTGCTTCTTACTCTGTTATTTGGAGATTTGGGACTTTAAACCTCCAGCTCTGCAGGAGAACAGCACAGAAATTGCCCTGCATGTTTTTAAGCCTTGGCCACTTTAAACTTCCAGAGTTTTACAGTCAAAGCACAAGCCTCACAATAAAACAAGAGAAAAAGAAAGCAATCAAGGAAATTAATTCCTGGCTATTTTGCAACATCCGTTCCATATGTCCAAGAATATATAAGACTAATTGCATTTTCACTGACGTCAGTCTAATCAACGATCAGTTTAGGAAGCTTAATGTGTTCTCCTCTGGCTCACTAGGAGATACATATTAACCTTCAACAGAACTTCCAAACACATTTTACTTGATTAATGTTAATATCTCCTCTCCTTTCTATAAATATATTCATGATTTTTTGTATAAAAACCCAAATGTAATTATAGCATACTGAACTCTTAATGGGATTCTTTCCTTCAACAAGCATTTATGTAAACTTGTGCTCCTCTTACAACCAACCATCTGTTTTCTCACTGGAGGGAATTTATTATCCAGCTGAAGGCCTTAAGAAAAAAAGGGTGTTTTGCAAAGGTTTGCAGTTTCTGAGCTGATAATTGTATTGATTACATGAGACAACTGTGTCATTATCAAGACAACTGATGCAGATTATCAGCTGTCATTGCAATGATTACATACTCAATGAAATATCCTACCGTGGTATTTGGGGATATAAGAAAAACTGCCTATGTTAGGGGATTAGAGCTTAAAGACATTTTCATAAATCCTTGTGTTGTGTCAAAGACTAATAAATAGTTCAGTAAGTGCAAGGGCTGCCCAAAAGACATTTTCAGGAAATTTTATTCCTTCAATGACTTAAAAGGTTTGTGTAAGAAAAAGCATTTTTAATAAATATTTTAATGTCATACTGATGTATGACAGAGTCTGGGACAGACTAATAAAATGCTGCTCCTACTTCTGCCTGCAGCACAGGCAACACACCAATCTGGCCATTTTCACCTAGAACAGAAAGCACAGGTAACTTGGGGCATGGTGTACCAATGAACCCATCCTTTGTCCAGATAACCGTTTTGGCCTGTTCAGGGATGGATTCTGTCACACGCAGGTGAGTGATTAGGCTCTTTGCAAGCTATCTTATTAACTGTGCCATTTAAATTCCTCCCATTTGTTACTTTATTTTGTAATTCAACTAAAGAGTGCCTGAAGCATAAATTGGAGAAAAAAGATGGGATAAGGTCCTGCACTGCAGAAACCAACCTGGGCTTGTGCATAGCACTGAAAAGTGGTTTCAGGAGTTTTCTTGATGCCATTCTTGAAGCTAATAACTTATACTATTTAACAATATATCTCTAGAGAAGTTACAATCAGAATGTGGTTATTGAGAAGGTCCTTCAGATAAGATCATTTGTTCATGCTAATGATCATTAGTGGTCTTTATTCTTTGCTATGAGATACCTAAAATGCATACATGTGCTTTCAGTTTGTTAAGAAAATAACACACAGGTATGTGAGCAGGTATTTGAGTGCAGAAACAGTTATTTTTACTCCTGGTCTTGGAAGATAATGAAATGGATGTGATCCAGTCCAAGAGCAGCTACCCCGAACCTCCTCTCACTCCAGTCTCAGCTGGATATTCAACATGTACATCAGTCATCAAGGCAGCCTTTAAAAGTAAGATTCATACTCTCTTTTATTCATAATGAACTCCAAGCTTTCTCTCCACTCTCCTCAACCGCAAGCATGTGCATAGGAAGAGTCTAATGAGTTGGGAATCTTACTGCTTTTTTTCCTCACAATCTTGTCTTTCATCTTACAAAGTACAGACAATAGAAAAACTAAAGATCATTTTATAGACATGGTACTTGGGACATAAATATTTAATCAATTCAGCCATTTCTATTAGAAGAATTTGGAATCTCAAGTAATTTCACATTATGACACCTTCACTTGCTAGTGGGGAAATTTCACATGTTGCTGCCACTACATCTACCAAGGGATGGGAATTAGGAATGTCATTGGTACCACCCAGCTTTTTCCCCTGAATACACAGCCCAGGTCTTGGCCATGGAGCGACAAAACCTGGTGAATCCACAGCAGGCCCTGTTCAGCAAGAATTCTTTCCCCAGAGCCACCAGTACTGGTCTGTGCTTACCACCTCGCTGGAGGTGGTGGAGGTGGTGTTGCAGGATAATCCAACCCACCTCCGAGATAGATCACACGGGCACAACAGGGGAAGTGACATCCCTGGATGATATAAAGGAACTGAGCCTTCAGTGAGCAGGCTACTATGACCCTTCATATGAACATGAAGTTGAAAATCCTTTATTTTTAGCCCACTTCATTCCATATAGAAACAAAGCAAGCTAATTTTCTAAGTAAAACACAAGGCCTCATATCTGTATTCATGAAAATTCCCACAACCTGACCCTGAGATAACACATCAGGTTTTCTAATTGTTCAATTTTGTTCTTTTCACAACTGCAGCTCTTTTTTCAGTTTTCAAAATCTCCTGATTCACACTGGCTTGAAAATAATCAATAACTTCTTCTTAGAATTTCTTAATTTTCCCTAAAAGGGCCTTTACACCCTGTTCAAGGGACCCTCAGTTACAACTGTTTGCTGATGTGAGTAGTCTCAGGCAGTGTAAAGGTTGCAGGAGCACAGACAGGGCAGCTTGGAAGGATCCAGTGAGAGATATTTTGTTTACATGAGCAGTCACTGCTGATCTCTACCCCCTGCCAAGTAAGCCAAGATTACTGAAATCTTCTAACTGGTATTTAAGCACATTGCCATACATGCTGTTTTGCATGAGGCTTGAAAAATACCAGGCCATAAACGGGGCATAGTCACAAAATATACATTTTCATTCTCCTTTTGACATAAGATCAAATGGACTCTACCAATCTTGTCAGGGTGTTCAGCCCCAAATCAGTGAGACCGTAGCACATTGTGCTTTTCTTTTGCTTTACAATATAAGTCTACTACCAGTACATTTTTTCATCATTAGGATTCAATCCTTTCATTAAAAAATGACTGGGACAGAGATAGACACTAGACATGCTTTCAGCAGTATATTCAGAAAAATCCAGACTGAAATGTCACAACTAGCAGTTCATGCTGAGCTTTCCACAAATAGCAGCTCAAACATTTAACCTACCCCAGCTAAAAACTTCAGCTTGCTCTATTTATGTTCTTACCGCACATCCTTCAGTGAGAGCCACACAGCTCGATAACTTGTGGTTATAAAAGGTTCTCAGCCTTCCATTAGCTTTTATTTTTAGCCCCTCACTGTCAGGACCTCAGGAGGGCAGAGGGAGGGCAGCAGCTCCCCAGGCATGGCAATGGCTCCTGGGGTTCCCGGGGAGGAGCAGCCTGTGCCCAGGGCACTGCTGCACTGAGGCAGCAGCAGGAGACACTGGGCACACAGAGCACAACAATGGAGGCTCCTTCTTTTATTGTTTATCTTTTGAACTTGCACCTTACAATTTCATCTTCCCCCCCACCAAAGTCAGTCAGGAATAATCAGAATTCCTGTTATCCCAGATGGTGTCAGTGGATCCTCAGGGTGTGCAGAAACCCCACTGCCACTGCCAGGAGAGTGGAAAATCCTTCCATGACATTGTCAGCATATCTGATGTTGTTCCTTCGTGCTTTAGACAAGGAAAGTGGAGTCCATTTCCTTAGGAAGATGACATGCTGCATTTATAAATGCTGTCACTGACAGGGGTGTTGTTATTCTGACTCACCAGCACTGACTGGGTCATTTGAAAGCAGAAATGCCAGTTTTCCCCCAGACTCCAGCACCCACTGGAGATCAAAACTGAAGTTGGCTCATTTCAGCATTGGCACTGCCCTGAACAGCACAGTGACAAAATTGAGCTGTTAGAAGTGACTTTCTAATTTCACTTAGTTCGTTTTATTTTTAAATACTTTTAAACACTTGTGAGACTTTTGTGCCCCAAAATGTTTCTGCATTGCTATTGTGACCTCTGATTTCATGTCATAATAAAGACAAGTGGACAGTCCCTCTCAGATAAAGCCCCAAAAATTAATAACCAGCCAAACCAAATTGGTCCTCAGGTTTGAAATAAACATTAACCCCCAGCCAGCTATATTACTGACATTTTAATCCTCAGTATAATGTTTGTATTTAACATTGCAGCACCCCCTGTTAAGTTTTCTCCCCAAGGCAGCACACTAGTTCCTGAAGCGTGGGCTGTTCTGCAATCCCATTAGATATTCTTTTCAGGAAACTTCCCCTGGCTACTCCAACCTTTACAAGTTACTTTTTACACTGAAGTACCTCAGTGCTCAGTGACAGTATGCATATTGCATTATTATGCTATATTGCAATATCATGCAGTGGTAATATTACTATAGATGTACTGCCAATGGCTCTACGAGGAAGAAACTACTGAAACACAAGAGCTATAGAAACAATAGTATTCTGAGATCCATTATGTTCTAAAATAAAGTTAAATATTTATTTCCCAGCTATTGATATGTTATGAGACCACTGGAAGTGTTTGTGTCTGCTGTGCTTGTGTGGGGAAAGCACACTGTTCCTGCCCCTTCCTTTTCTGGACTCCATGTGCCCCCAGGTTCCCTCTCCCCACTATTTGTAGGGCTCCAAACACCCAGTTAAAACACCATACCTGAAGAGCCTCCCAGCTTATTGATGAGGGGGTGGAATGTTGAGACACAGCACTTATGTTGTGCCAGCACTGCCCAGCAGCAGCCAAACCCCTGGGGTGTTGATTATCAGCACCCTTGCAGCTCCCAATGCACAGCATGGCACTGGGAGGGTTGCTGTGGAATGATGAATTCCATCTCAGCCACTATTTTTCCCTATTTACTCAGACATTAAAAATTCTGCCTCCTGAAATTGTGCTAACTCAAAAATGTGAAAATGTCAACATGTGAAAATGTTGTGTTAAAAGTCTGCCAAAACTTTAAAGCTACTGCTTTTTCCTCCTTCAGATGCCTGTACTGCTCAATCATTGTATTCATCATCATAGAATTAATAAAACTTACACTTCACCAGTAGTTAGAAATGAAAAAGCAACAAGAAAACTACTCATTCTCTAGGTTGATGATTTTCCTCAAGTAATTTTCTGTAAAGAAAAATGGCAAAGAGTATATAGAATACATGTCGGTGTTGCAAAAAAACAGAGGGTTTTTTAACTTTGAAGTAATGCTTATAGGTCATGTGTGGTTTGGAGTAATGCAATCACCCAAAATGCATGCAGAGAAAAAAAAAAATGCCAGCAGGACAACATCTATTTTTATGTTAACCCTCAACATCACATGGTAACCAAACCATAATTGTTCTTCTGAGCCAAAGAAATCCATTTGTATACAGCTTTGTCAACCAGATCTTTCAACCAGGGCCATTCATTCAAGGAACTACTCCTTCCTCACTCACTGTTTCCTAGCATAATAAGCAATCAAAAAGATTTAGTATTTATTACCTACATGCATTTAAATACCTATTCCTAATCAAATTTAAAACTCAAATGAGGAATAAATTGCAACAGGGAAGAAAGAACAGAAAGAAATGTGTAGTGTATCCATACCATTTGAAGTAATTTAGAAATTCACCCTGAAAAAGTAATGAAAGCACAAGAAGCAAGAGGTGTAAATCAGGAAATACCTCCTCATAGGAAAGGAAATTTAAAACCAGATTTTTGCAGTAAAATACTATGTGAAGTTGGCCCACTGGTATTTAAATGTTTATAAGAGATTAGGTAACAGTCTAAAAAGCTATCAGGCTTTTCTTTGTATCCAAGCCCAGGTGATGCACTTCCCTCTTCCTCAAATAACTTTAGGTCCACTGAACAGCTAAAATATCTGTATCCCTGTCTCCGTGGAGCCAATGTGAAAAGGCTTCATTCAGCTGAAGGCAGAAAGAAATAATAAGCACCCCAGAATAAATGTTCAAAAGCTTTCAGATCATATTACAAGTTAGCAAAACTTAACTGCAGCCAGGCAAAGAGAGGCATCTTTTACAATACTGTCAGTATTGTAGATACTACAGGCTGTGGATGTTGCCATTAACCATATTTTATTAAACCAGGAGCAAGAAATGGTTCAACTAATGCACAATTTTCTCAGTGGTGAAATACATATTTTACAGGACATAGAACATTTTATATTATTTCTAGGACATAAATGTCAACCTAGCTTTTTTATTACACTGCTTGAATTTATTTAATGAGCTGTCCTACAGTGGAGGCCAGCCCTGCATTTTTCACTTGCTTCTGCAGGGAATTTCAGTAGTTAGCATATAAACCCGAGTCTAATCTGCTTCCGTCTGCAATCATTTGAAAAACGATGCTTGGCAAACAGCTCTGCACAGCCTTGCCATCACACGGAGACTGATTCCTCACGCCAAGAGGGAGCAGGCTGAGAAGTGCGTCTCCGTTAACTACAGCAATCAACCAGTTCTTTTTATTCTGAAAACCCTGCGACCATGGCTGGACCGGCTCTGGGAAAACTGCTTTTCCCACATTGCAAAGGATGGAGAAACAATTGTCAGAGAGGAATTGACGGCTTAACGTGGCTCCGAGTCTTTCCCCGGGCCAAATAAGCCTTTGGTTACCGATGGTATGGCTGGTGCCTCCAGGGTAAATTCCTCGCTCATGTCCTACAATCAGAGGAAAGATGTCTTTCTAGTACCTGCGAACAGCTGCCTGGAAGGCTTCAGCTCCCTACCAGGCAGACTAAAACACTGCTGTCAAGCGATTACCTGCGACAAGAGCACCCGACTGCTTCGTGAAGCGGCGACCAGAGATGATAAAACACGATTTTCTGCAGGGGCCGGGCAGCCTTGCTGGAGCTAATGCACCGGTGGGGCCCCTGCGCTGCAGCCAGCCCCGGCCTGAGACCACCCCCAAATCTGGGGGAAAACCCTCACTCCAGGGGTCTTCACTCATCCCATTTTCAACCCGCACACAGCTTTTTAGTTGAGCCCGTGTCGGTGCGCTGCATGTCCCGAGCCCTGAGCACACACACGCCTCCTGCCCCAGTTCCAGCCGAGCCTGTGCCATCGGCCGGGATGAGCGGCGGGCGCTGCCTGCGCCTTTGGCGGCTCCTCCGAGCCCCGCCCGGGCCGCAGCCATCGGCATGGCCTCGCACGGAGCAGCCCCTCGGACCGGCCCCGCAGCCGGTGCCGAGCGCCCGGAGCCAGGGACGCGCTTACCAGGTACCAGACGCCGAGGATGATGGTGCCGGTGCGGACATGGCAGCAGAGGCAGCAGCTGTTGGAGTAGAAGCGTGCCCAGGGCGAGCTCAGCATCGCGGCGGCTCCTCGGGGCTCCGGCGCTCCCGTCTGTGTCCGCGCCGCTCGGCGGGGCGGGGCCGCGCCGGGGCCGCTCCTCCCGGCGGGCGGCACCCAGGGGCCGGCCCAGGCGGGCGGGGGGAGCTCTGCGGCTCCTGCGGCCACCTGGACCCGCAGCGAGAGCCCGGAGCAGCCGCTCGGAAGGGGTTCGGGAAGCGGAGTCCAGGCCGCGCAGTGAGCTGGCAGCCTGTCCCCAGCGCTCCCCGGGGGATGCTCCCCGGGGGATTGCTCCCCGAGGGATTGCTCCCCGAGGGATTGCTCCCCGGGGGATTGCTCCCCGGGGGATGCTCCCCGGGGGATTGCTCCCCGGGGGATTGCTCCCCGGGGGATGCTCCCCGGGGGATTGCTCCCCGGGGGATTGCTCCCCGCGGGATTGCTCCCCGGGGGATTGCTCCCCGGGGGATTGCTCCCCGGGGGATTGCTCCCCGCGGGATTGCTCCCCGGGGGATTGCTCCCCGGGGGATTGCTCCCCGAGGGATTGCTCCCCGGGGGATGCTCCCCGGGGGATTGCTCCCCGAGGGATTGCTCCCCGGGGGATTGCTCCCCGGGGGATGCTCCCCGGGGGATTGCTCCCCGGGGGATTGCTCCCCGCGGGATTGCTCCCCGGGGGATTGCTCCCCGCCGCTCCGGCTGAGCCTGGAATGAGCCCGGTGAGGACGAACCGGCTCGGCGCTTCCTTGGCAAAGCTTGCAGCTCGTCTCGCAATTTTTGAGTGGCAAAGCAGTAGAAATAAACTCCATTTCTCTATAAGGAAAGATAATATCGGAGGAGGTCGTGGAATGTTTTGAGTTTACCCCAAATTCTGCAGCGATAAACATTTGTTTTCTTTCACAGCGCCCTCCTGATCCACTCCCAAAGTTGCTGCTGTTGGGGTGGCTGGAATTTCCTCGTGTAACTGATGCACAAGGTAACATTAAGGTCATTGCCACTACCTGTAGCTAATGCCCTGATGATGGTGGGGTGTGGGGGGACCCAGTCCTGCATATTCAGGCACTGATGCAGACTTGAGCTGAACCTCCTACCAAGCAGCTGACTCTTCATGTTTTATTATTTGAGGCTTGCATTGCCCTCCAGATGAAGTAATGAAGAAAATACTGTCAGGAGGCCTATATGTCTACCCTGACCCTAAGCATAATTTATTTACTGCCATCCATCTTGGCTTGCTACCAAATTCCACAATTTATCATCAAAATATAACATTGAAAAGTACTCCAATGCTCCCCTATATGGTGGCTTTGGGGCTCTTCATTATTTCATACATACATACATCTGCACAGAACAGGAACTTCGAGATAAAAGCTAACTTGGCACAGACTTAACATTTCTAGCTATGCTTTATCCCTACTTATAAAGCCACTATAGTAAATTAAATTAAAAATACTTTAAGTAGGAACTTTGCATAACCTCCGGTTTTTGTTTGTCCTTTTGGCAAGGGGTTGGCAGGGATTTTTGTGTATAAAAAGAAGAGCCACTTAGAACTGGATTTATAATTTTGACTAGATTCTATGCATAAGCCAAATATTTTCAAGATTCATATTCAAAAATGAAACTAAAATTATTGTAAAATGAAACATCAGTATTGACAAATATTCAGGAGGCCAAAGGAAAATCACAAATCATGGGGTCTCACTGGTAACCTTGAGAGATCTTGTCCTTTAGTACCAGAGAGTAGGAAAGTTAGAGATCAAACCCTTGCATGCATGCCTTGTGGAAGGTAAGAGCATCTGCTTCATGAAGGCTATTGGCCAGGACCTGACTTTTCAAAGCAGAGGTGGCAATAAATTAAGGGGATTCCATAAACAGGGACACACAGATGCAAACCTGGTGGAAAAGGGACAGGAGCAACAATGACAAAACCCAGAAGTGTCAGGTTACTGATTGATGGGCCATTGAAGAGCTTTGGACAGGGTCCCCTGGAGTTTGTAACTGATAAGAAGGAGCAAACAAGAAGAACTGGAGGGTTTGGGATATTTGAGGGGGACTCTACAAAACTTTGGAAGGAATAATTAGAGGAAGGGGATTGTGAAGGAGCAAAGGGGAGGGGATAATTAGAGGAGGGGGATCAGGAAGGAGCAGAAGGAGGATCAGACAGAAAGGCGTATAAAAGAGGTCAGTTGTGGGCAGAGTCTGGCCTTCTTATAAAACCTTTCTTAAGTGTCTCTGTGTAGTTTCCACTCTCCACACTGTGTGTGGGGGCTGTAAGCAGCAAGTGCCAGCTGCTGGGGGGATCAGTGAGTGATCAGCGGGTGGGTGGGTGTTATTTGCTTCCAAGCATCAAGCTGGACTAGCTGGTCTGTACTTGGGTCTTCTGCAAGCCCTGCGTGTAGGAGGCACAGATGAAGGCAGCACCTTGTCTGTGGCCATCTGTGCAGCTGTCCCTGCCGGGCTCCTGTGCCTGCAAGCAGGAAAGCAGCAGCTGTATCCCTCAGCCTGGGATGGGCACAACAAGCTGGGCTTTAGCAGCCAGGCAGGAGGAGCTCAGGTCCTGGAGCTGTGAGAGGCAGTCGCTGTTTATAATGTCCTCCAGCACAGCCCTCATCTCTGTAAGCACAAATTAGCTGCATGTCTGCTTTCACTTATTGTTTCCCATCACCGCCTTTAACCCCTATAGTCTCAGAATAAAAAGGAAGAAGGAATAAGCAGCAAACACTAATCACTTCAGAGCACTTTCCCCCATAATTATTAATTTCTATTCAAAAAACCTGATGGGAAAGAGCAGAGAACATCAGGCTTCACATCATGCTCCTGATTTATAACTAGCTGTATTTGGTTTGCTTGGCAAGATTTTTGTAGTAGAGAGGCTTCAGAGCCTGAGTACTGCCACAGATACAGACCCTTCTCAACACAGCCTCTATAAGTAAAACTTCTATGTCCCTCATTTTGCCTTCTAAAACAAGAAACGACAAGCACTTGTTACAGACATGGCTGTGAATCCAGAATACCTGATTTTAAGCCCTGATGGTGGAAGATCATTTAAGATGCAGCAGAAGCAGCTTCTGAACTGGATGACACCTGAGTTTTGTCAAGATTTGTCAAGAGGTACAGATTTTGTCAAGAGGTACAACAGATACTTGAGATTGTCATCTTTATTCATCAAAACTTGAACAGGACCAGTACCACTGTCTTACTCAGCAAGAGAGACAACTCGAGAATTAACAGCTTACTTACAAGCACTTGTTTCAGCTGTGCTGAAAAACTAGATAATCTTTGCAGTGGAATCCATATGGTAAGAAATTTTTCCAAGGGAGCATTCGATGCTGAAATTAAACGCTGCACAGGGCCAAAGCCTGACACACCCTTGCTCAGCCGCTGGTCAGTGAGAAGGCTATGGGATGTATCCAGAAAACAGACCCGGTCTCATGGCTCCTGCCTGCCCCTCCTTACCACAGCAGAGCTGTAGATCCCAAAACCCCGTTCACACAGCCACTCATTCCTCACAGCACCCCCTGAGAGCTCTGCTAGCCAGCTGGGAAGGGACACAGCCCGACTTTGCTGCATTGCCAAAGCATCTCTGTGCTGCAAGCTGTTTAACGAAACCCAGTGTACTCCGTGCCCTGCTTCTGCTCTGTATTCCCCAGGTCTTCCCCGCGATCTTCTCACTGCAGGGACAACTTCTCCCTCCTGCCACAAGTCCATTTAACACTTCCTTGTGCTTTCTACTTCTCACTAAAATTGGTTACTGGTACTTCCCAACCCGGTTAATACCTGTCTGAACAAGATCGCTGGAAGAGGACAGCTAGCTTAGAAACTGTGTGTGATTGCCGCCTTCTATCTGTGCTCACAGCCCACGGAGGTGGTGCAGCATAGTTCAGCTGGCTTTGAATAATTCAATTACGCTGTTGCCCAGCATTGCCTACAGCACATAAACAAAAGGGCAGCTCAAGAGAATCACATCTCCTGCTTGCAGGATTAGCCACGTGCTCCAGAGTGAACAAAGGCATTGTTAATTGTTTTGTATTTGGCAAGTTAAGACAAGATAAGAAAAGGGTTAAACATTGTCCAGAAACCAAGGTCTGGGTATTGTCCTCAGGCACAGGGGGGTGACGACTTTGGGAAAGTGACTCCGATTGTTGCAAAGAGCCATTTTAAGAGTCCTTTTGTTCAGCTTGCTTCAGAACCTGCGTTTCAGGATGGCTGCAAATGATTCAAGTATTCAGAGCTGTAGAAGTATTTATTGCAATGAAGTTTAAAAAATACCTGTGGTTTCTAAAAGAAGTAAGCCTCCAATAAAAGTCTGACACTACCCCTCTGCCACAAAGACTGGCCAACTTGCAATCAAATAGGATTGCTGCTACGATTCAAATTGGGTTCAAGAGGTGATCCATTCCCCTGGTTTGCATAAAAAGGATCAGAGTGAGAACAGTATTTTTCTCCAGCATGTTACAACTCAGAACACAGAACCTGTAAGAAAGCCATTGCAATGGTACAGCATGATGTGCAACTGCTTGCAGAGCTAAATTATTGTGTTTGAGCACCAAACAACGGACAACAAATGGTCAGTTGTTGTTGGTTTTTATTATTATTTCTTCTTTGTTTTAAAAGTTCTGTTTAAATCTTTAAAATTTGTTGAGAGAAATGTCTGAACTTTTTAGCTCACTACTGGGATATTTTGTCATGATTTTTCTTATAGAAGATAGTGATTCTAATATCTTAGGAAATTTATATGCTTACACATTTTCCTTCCTGATGATAAAGTGTATTTGTAACTGTAGCTTCCTTGGGCCACAGCTTCTAATTCTACTTGAAGGTGGTGGTTTTAAGAAACATGTCATTAAAATCTTTTGGTACGTTGCTCTGCCAAGAGCTCAAATGTTCTTCAAGGAAAAGCTTGCTTTAGTGCATGCTTCTTTTTCCCCTTTTCTTACTCAAAAGCCTTTCAACTTCACTCTGAAGATACAGGACTCACAAGAAGGCTAATGAGTGCTAGAGTATGCTGAGATTCAGCTCTTTGTTCTTCTGCCCTTCTCATTCATGCCAGCCTCACAGATTAATTTTAACATTGTGGGTGAGATGAAATCATCTGTGTTACATTTGCAAGAAACCTCAAAGATAAGCTTGGCAATTATCTAACTATTTGCTTGGCAGCAAATTTGCAATTTGGTAACATGTTCTTGAAGCTTTCCCTCAGATACAGCTTGCTTCCCAAGGGCTGCAGTCTCCTCAGAGAGCTCCACACAGAGTTCCTGCTTCTGAAAGCATGTGGCTTTTTTGTGTCCACTCCTGTTCTCCTCTCCCTTGCCCCTGCTGTTCTTTCTTAATCACTTGTGCACTTGAGCCACCAGAGGCTCACGTTTTGCTTTGCAGAAGATGTTTACACTGGAATTATAGCTTGGCTCTGCCATTGCCTTAGCAATAAACAGCTCTCTCCTTTTGCCTTGGGAAGTCTGTAAATTTCTGTAATAACTTTAGTTCTTGGTTTACCTCTGCTGGCTCAGCATGCCTGAAGATACTGAGAAGTGGAGACATCACCACTAATTCCAACTGTTACCAACAAAATTGGTAGGTGCAGGTGTCCTGTATCCAACTAAAATTCATCACCTCTTCCTCCACTGGGCTAAGGAGTCCTTTACCTTCATATCCTAATAATTTCTACTCTACACAAATTCTTCTCCAAGTTTTTTGATAAATTAGCTTTCTGCTCATCAGGCACTGCTTTCAGTCCTTTAAGTATTTCGTTTATTGCTTCCCTCACTACTGTGATGATCTAGACAGTTTTGTACAAGCTTTTAAAACTGCAAGCATCAGACATAAGAGTATTTATTTAATCAATGGACACAGTATTGGGATTGTACCCCCATTTCTTTTCACTACTCAGATTAAAACACCCCCAGATTTACACACCGACCCAGTGGAAGGTCATCCTTGGAGTTTTTTGGTCTTTTGGCCTGAATGCTTATGCAGGACACAGTATTAAACTGACTGGGACATTTTATCCATAATCTGTACCCAATTATAGAACATAAAGTACAGCATACAAGGATGAGACAGGGCTGTAGGATAAATTGGTTGTTGTGTTGCCAGCAGTCTCACTACTTGTCAGATTGCTTGAGCAAAGGAAATCTCAGTGACAGTTTTTAATACTGTGTTGATTTTGCAGTCAGAGAGGTCACAGGTCTTTGATTGATAGGAGAGGCACACCTTCTAAGAAAAGCTAATATACATCAAATAGCATTTACTTCCTTTTAGTTCCATTAGTTAGATTAGTTAATGTTTAATTTATGGATTCATTTGAGTATGGCTCAACACTGGGAATATTGCCAGGTTTAATTCCCTTCTTCATTATGTGATTGTGGGTTTTTCCCCTTCTTTTAAAAGACCACCTTTTTTATTTTATAGAAAAGAATGTAGGTATTTCCTCCCCCACACCCTGATCTGATTATCAAGCGTGTTTTATTTGCATACCTGTTTGGATTTTTTTTTGTTATATCTAGTAGAACTCATTATCATTTTGTCTTCTATCAACAATCTCAGTCTAGTGACAAATCATGTCCTTCCATTCTATTGAGAACCAATGCTCGAGAACAACAAATCTTCCATAACTGTGATTTATTACTGCCTGTAACTTACACAGGAAACACTTCCCAGTTTCAGATTTTTAGATGCCAGTCAAGTTTCAAGATGTAACTCACCACTTTAATCTGGGGACCTGCTTAGACTTTTCCCCAGGTGCACTTTATTCTTTAGCATACTAAGCCAAACATGCCAAAACCTGGAGCTTTGAGCTACCACCAACTTGAAAGCAACTGAAAAGCATCAGCATCATTACTCTGAATATTTATGGAGTTATCCCTCTTTTCCTGCTCTCTTCCAAGTCTGCTGGACTCTTGAGCAAACTCCAGGGAATGCCGTCCAGTTCTTTTCACCAGTGTCCACTGCAGGCAGAGGTTTGCCACAGAACATTGCAGAAACTTCCACCCTCACATGTACTGTTTTCTATGCTAAAAAAAGCACTTGACTTTCTCACCGTGTCACATCCTCTGCTTGTTTACCCATCCACTGCTTATTAGGGAGTCATCAGTGGAGATCAACTGCTTTGCAGCCAAGCCTGCAGAGCATGTCATAGGAGCTGGTGGCTTTATACTGTGAAAATATCATCTGGGCTTGTCCCCTTCATCTGTCTGTCCTGAGTCCCCTTGCTGATTGATTTGCTGAGCACACGATAGCAATTCAAACCCAGTTAGCCAATATGTGCCTTTTTCTGCAGAGGCAAACTGCAAGTACTGTACATGCAATGTAACCTTTTATATACTCTATAGGTAATTACAGGTCCCTGGTATGTCCTTCATGAAGTGCAGAGATCCAGCATTGATGATATGACTACTCCAAGAGCAAGGGAAACACTTCTGTACAGTGCTGATGGTGCAGAAAGTTTAATTGGATTGTTTGTTCCAATTTATAAATCTTTTGTATGTATTAGGAAATGCAGCTAGGAAATCTAGATTTAAAGCTGCATAAGATGGAGCCACCAGTGCCATGCATATGTGTGTGTGGGATGAGATTGAAGCTAGTACTGTATATTTTATATTGTTTCTTCTAAAGAAAAAAAAGATCAAGACTGCTAATATTCTCCTAATGATAAAAATGAAAGATATTCTTGGCTTCTCTTCATCACAGTCTCCAAAACATCCTCCTAAGATACCTAATGCCAGAAGTAACAGTGATAGTTTAAATCATATCTCTATTTTTTCATCTTTTGTATAGCAAATCACATAATAAATGCCGGTATAATTCTACTGAAATAGCATTACTTGCCAGCTGACCTCCAAGTGCAATATAAACATTGTTTCAAAAGCATGTCTCACAATCATCCAGCTTTTTGCTGTGTCCCAATATAGGTTATCAATGTATATTACTATACTGTGACTGCAAAGCATTCTGTAGGCATGCACATCTGAACATGTTTGATTATAGCTTTAGGCATCTTTGGGAAATCCTGACTGAGCCAACATTGCAGAGCTGTCCCAACTCACGGTGGTATTCAGTAGTGGACTAGTAAAGGCACAGAGAAAGTGAAATTGTAGTAAGACAGTTGTAACTCATCATCTCCACTGCAACTTATTTAGTGTCAAACATCTGTGATAAATGTAACCTTAGATAAAAATTCGTGAAAGAATAAATAAGTATATAACTAGATTTGTAACAATGTAAAAAGTATATAAAATATAGTGTGGCCGAAGAATTTCCCCAAACCCAGCAGTAACTACCCATTCAGGCGGTAACGACCCTAGGCGACGTTCATCAGCCTGAAAGAAAAAGCAGGACACGAATGATTAAGCTAAACAAAGAAAGGAGCCAGGCCGAGATGGCTATCGACTCCACACCGCACCTGGGCACCCCTCCCTGCAAACCCCAACTGAAGATGCAAACAGGCCGGACAATAAGTGGAAGCCCAGCCGAGATATCTGTCGACTCCACACCGGACTTGGATACTTCACTCTGAGAGCCCAAACCAAAAATGAAATCAAGGAACACTCAAAACTTCTTTACATATGAGGAGACTCTGCCCGGACGTCTATTTGACTCTATTCTCCAACGCCAGGAAATCAATTCATCCAACAATCAAGGACCCTTGGTGAATGGTGCCTGCCTGGAATTTGGCCTCAGGACACAAAATCCCTATAAAAACCCCGGACAGTCTACCCTCCTTCGTGGATTTGGGAACACCTATACCTTTGGGTATAGACCCCTGTCCACCCAGCGCTGCGCTGTTTGTTTTATTGTGGTTTTTCCTCATTGTTTATTTTTATTATAAAAATTGTTTTATAATAAATTGTTTTTTATTTAACCCAAATTTGCCTTTGCATTTATAACACATCTATGCATAAACCTTTGGAATACCAGAGGTTTAGTCTTAGCATTCAGAAACCCCATCTCTGCAGACCAGAACGATACACATTTGCCACTTTGGAGAGAACTTTCTTTTCATTTATAATGTAAAATATCACTGATCACCAACAGAGTTTGAAAACGCAAATCTGCACATTTTCCCCCTTCCCTTTTGATGTTTAATGTATATGAGCCTTTAAACCACTTAACTGCCACACAGGACAGTTTCATATTTGTAAGACAGCTCCCCTCACTGTGAGTTTTATCATGCTGATGCTGATGGAGACATCCTTAAAGCCCTGACAAAACACCCTGCTCATTCACTTCACATTCCACTTCATTTGGAGCAAGGCTGAGCTGCTGATCTACTATAAGAAAAAAATTTGCAATTAGGAATTCTTTCTTCAGTTAAACTTCAGTTAAAATACCTTCTTTGAGCTGGACTGCTCAACAACTATTTGGAATGATTAAGTCGAAAGAGTTTAAAGCCTCAAACAGTATCATGTCCTCCATAAAGCAGCAACACAAAGCAGAAGTGAAACACTGTGTGGAGATAACATGTGGTGCTCTCAAGAGATGTTAACATTACTTTAAGTGTTCACATAAGAAAATGTGTTCCAGCCCAATGCTCTCTGGCAGCACAAATTCCAGCAGCAAATTCAAGATTTTTAGAGATGGAATTCTTAACGTAAAGTGAAGCACTTGCAATCCTGCTTTCCCATAATGATCTTGTGCTGCGCAACTGATGTTCTGCCTCAAAGCGAAACAGACAAAAAGTTATTTTCTAATGTGACACATATGACTTCTGACTAGGTTTGACCATAGTTTAACATTCACATGATGTGATTGCAGAAATCCAAATCATGGTAATCTTTGTAAAACCTGCTTCAGTCACCTGTGTCAGGCTTTGGAACCTTTCAACTATGCATCTCTATGAAATATTTTTTCTATTCAAGGTAGTATGAGTTAAAATTGTTTTAATCATTACAAAAACAGTCACTAAATGTTCTGTTCTGCATGCCTGCTAAGGGCTCACAGAAAAAGACATGCTTCTAAAACATCACAAAGAAGTTCCTCAGCAGGCTGCGTGAGTTGGATGACTTTGAACTGCATGTCTGTAGTATATGAATATAAAATAGCACAGTATTGATCTGCCAGCTCAATTCTATCAAGTGCTGAGCCCACTCCAGAAAAGCACTTAAATACTTCTTACTACTAGTACTACTGTTCAAAAATGTTCAATATGCAGGTCAAGTCCAAGTAACATTATTTTTTTTGTTGTTTATTAAAAAAGACAGGTTTTCCTATTTTTTTTTGTTTTTTTTTGTTTGTTTGTTTAGTTAAATAAACACATTTATTCAAAGCAAACTGCTGCTTGAACCTCCATCCTTGGAAAATGCAGAAAAGAATTCCAACGAAAATGGAGAAAGTATTGGAAATATCTGCTGATTAAGATTTTCAAGTGTTTTAAAAATGACCAGGCAGGCATGATGGTGACAGACGGTATCTACCAAGGTGGACCCTCAACTGTGCGGGTCTCATACTTAATGCAACACCAATATTAACCCTACTCTACACAGGCCACAGACTTGACTTACAGCAGGAATACCAGAGAGCCAGCTGGAGTAAGAATAACTCTCAAGTATCAGCACAGCCCTCACCTGATTTAACAGCTACCTTTGTCCCTGCTGGGGGTGAGTCAGAGGGGCAGGGCAGGAAGGGTTAGGGTGGGCTGCCTTGCTGCTGCTGGGTGTCGGCCACTGCTCTGCAAGAGTCACCACGGAAACAGAGTTTAATCTGAAAAAGCTTCAAAGCAATTGAAAGGCTTTAACTTTGTAGCCAAGCTAAAGGTCAGTGTAACTAAGGCACAAACCTGGAACAACATACTCCAAAAGTTAAATGAAGATGCTGACACAGCAGGGTGACTTGTAACTTACAACTAGAAACAGGCACCTGAGGGAGCTGCCCTGTCCTAAACGGATCCTGACAAAACTCAGTTGGGCCAAGACCTTTTTTATCACTGAATTGATAAGTTTTATTCCACCTCACACTGTCACTGATGGATTACATTCTTCCGTAATTGAGAAACCACATGGTAGTGGTTATGAAAAGGATGTTGTTTAACACTGCAGTAACCTAAAGCAGTAAAGACTTTGAAAAATACACGGACCTGTCAAAGTCTCAAACTTCTGGAGAAATCACCTTGATAACTGAAGAATTTGATAGATAGAAATACAATTTTTGAGATGCATTTTATGTATACCACAGGAAAAAAACCCAAATCACAATCTTTTCAGCCAGATCTCAAAAGCCTCCAATGCTGGGGAAATCCACAACTTCCCCAGGAAGATTATTCCCATGGCTGATTGTTCCCTTTGTGAAAAAATTACCCTATGTGTCCAATTGGAACCTCTTCAGGAAAAACTTGTACCCATTATCCCTTGTCTTTTCCATGTGACTTCTTGTAAAAAGGGAGTCTCTATCTTCACTTTAAATAGTGGAACATGGTGATAAGCTCTCCCTTAAGCCTTTTCTCAAGGCTGAACAAACCTAGTTCTCTCAGCCTTTTTCTCTGTGACATATTTCCCAGTCTATGGCTCTTCTCTGGACCTTCTCCAGCCTGTCCACATCTTTTCTGCAAAGCAGGGACCAAAACTGAGCACAGAATTCCAGTGTGGCCTGATAAGCACTGAGCAGAGTGGGACAATGGCTTCTTGATCTCTGCTGGTGATGCCCTTGTGGATGCAGCCCAGCATCCCATTGTCTTTCTTTGCCAGCACACCACTGTTTGCTCATATTGCTCTGATTGTTCACCTGGATGCCCGGATCCCTTTCCACAGAGATGCTCCTGAGCTGGGTAGATCCCAGCCCGTGCTGCACACCTGGGTTGTTTTCCCAGGCGCAAGACCTTACACTTGCCTTTCCTGGACTTCATCAGATTCTTGTTAGCCACTCTCCAGCCTATCCAAATCTTCCTGCAGGGTGGCTCTTGCTTCCAAAGTGTACTTGATCCCATCTTCCCGATCACTGTATGAGAATATTTAACAGTGCTGGGCCCAACATCAATCAGTCCCTGGGGGGCCCACTTGTGCCACGCTGCCCATTTGAAAAGGAGCCATTTACCAGCACCCTCTTGGTGCTGCCTCTCAGCCTTTCCCACATGGAGCACTCATCCACACCGCAGCCCATCTGTTTCTCTAGAGGGAGGCTGTGGGAGAAGTGACGGAAGGCCTTGGAGAAATCCAGGAGGCAATGTCCACCACCCACCCCACATCAACAAGCAGCTTACTTTGTCACAGAGGGTGACCATGTTTGTCAAGCTCAATTTGTCCTTAACCAATCTTGGCTTTTCCCAATCCTGTGCCTCATCCGACTTGTGATAGCTACCCAAAGGATTTCTTCCAAAATTTTCCCAGGGACTGAAGCAAGACTGAGGGGCGTAAAATTTCCCCAAATTCCTCCTTTAAGCCTTTCTTATGGATGGGGGTATATTAGCCTTTTTCAGTCTTCTGCCATTCCCTGAAGTCCACAGCTTCCCAAAGATGATGGAGAGCAGCCCTGCAATGTCAGCTCCTGTAATAGCTCACCCCCCACTCTTCGTTCACCGACACTGCTGGATCTGTGTTTCCAGCAGCCTGATTTTTGGTCTCAAGGCCAGGGCCCGCCAGTGCTGGTGCGGAGAGAGGTGAAGGAAGTGTTGAGAGCCTCTGCCTTTTCAGCATTACCAGTGACTAATTCTCCTGTTTATCAACAGGACAGTATCTGCCTTGTTTCTGCTTGCTGTCTCTGTACCCAAAGAACCCTTTCTTGTATTTTTTGACATCTTGGCCAAATTCAATTGGAGTTGAACTTTTTCTTTTCTAACTGCATCTTTGCACACCCTGGCAATGTCCACATAGTTCTCAGGGGGTATTCATCCGCATTTCCATCTCTGATATGCTTTGCTTTTGAGTAGGCTCAGAATCTTGCAGTTAAGCCAAAGGGGACTCTTGCTCCTCCTACATCCCTTATCTTTGAAGGGGATGAACTGTTTCTGTGCTTTCAGAAGAGCATTCTGGAAAAAGTCCCAGCACTCATTAGCTTCTTTACCCTCCAGGGAAGCTTTTCCTGGAATCTGTCCCTTCTTGAAAAAAATTAACAGTGCAGTGATTTCAGACATGGCTGCAGGTATTTTCCATTCACTAGCTGCTGCTGTGAACAGGTAAAAAAGTGATGTTACAGATCTTTCACAGCACCTTTGAAGACTTCTGAGAGCAGAAGCAAAGCTTGCACATGGCCTTAGATGCATGCCCAGCCACTCAGCCCCTCAGCAGCAGAGGGACAGCATTTGATACAGCTCCTACTCTTTTGGATAACTGGCTACAGCTCAGAAAGGCACTGGTCTCCCAGGTCCCATGCCTCTTCAAAAGACACATTAAAGCCTGTCTGCATGAGAGCAAGTCCAAGTTCCAGAATCACATCAGAGAGGAATTCTCTCCCATCCAGAGCTTTGTTTGCAGACATAGCTCAAAGCATGGCTTTATTTGTTAGCCACATAGGTAAGGTTGGCCAAGGAAAAACATGATAAACAAACTGTGGCAGCCTTTGTCAGAACCTCAGTAACAACATATTTGGTTTCTACTTTATACACCAGGTATTTGAAATAAGGAATCACTTTAAAGTGGAAATACTTAGTACAGGACTTGCTATTTGCGAGGACATAGGGAACACCTCATAACTAGTCAGTTTTGAGTTCATTGTAGCAATCTGTTTCTGAGTGATCCATGACTTACCCTCTGCCATGGACTGAATTAAAAATACTGAGCCAAATTAAGGGATCACTTAATGCTACAAATAAGACAGAAAATGTGTTTGTTTATAGCTGCAGATGTTCTTAAGCACATTTTTTTTAGAGTATTGTATGAATTCCTGAAGCCCCGAGTTTCATGTTAGGAGTTTTAAATGCACTTTTCAGAATACACCAACATTAAAGACATCACAGTTTCAGTTGAAAAAACAATTTTCAGTGAACCAGAAACCTTCAGCTTGGTACAAACAGAAATTAAAAAAGCAGAAGTTCAATAATTTCCTCAACTGAAGGGCCCCACTACAGAAAACAGAATTTAGTAATTCAACCAAGTTTCAGCAGGAACAACCCATGAATCATTAATAATAACATGATACAAAACATAGGCAACAACAATTGCCAGCCCCCACCCATGAAGAAACAGAAATCATCCCGTCTTGCTCCAAACATCCACCCAAACTAACAGCAGTTCTCTTAGTCCTGCAGCAAGCAAAATCCATCGTGTTGCCACATTACTTTCAAGTTAAGAACGATCAGTCACACTGCCCTTCCTGCTCTTCCCCACCCCCCAGTTCATTTGGCTGATGCTCTTTGTTCTTAAATTAAGTAATTTACTCAGAATTTTAACAGTATTTTTAGCAGCATATTTTAAGAAGCAATTAAAATTTTCAGGATTTTTTTCCTTCCAGTTACAGCAGAACAATGAAGAAATCTTAGTACTGGCCTGAAAAACCAGAACTGCTCATTTTTATTCACTGGTCACCAGGAGGAGACTCACGGGTACAAGTGTCTGAGTGAGACCTGAAATTTTTAACAGCTGAAATCTTGATTGGCAACCTAGTTGAGTTAAAGGCACAACAACCAATAGATGAAAGTCTGCTTAAACCATGTACTCCGATGGCTGCACTTTTCAAAAGCCTTATTTGTGGCTAGGAACTATTATTAGGGCAATTTCAAATGAAATACAATTCAGTTACAACACAACAGTACTAGCAATATTTCTATAAATTTTGAAATGCTTTTAATATGTACATTCTTTCTTAGTAAATATTAAAGTAGTGCTCTTCACTTGCACTTTTTTTAGACTTCTAAAAGGGCATCAGAAATAGTTTTCACCCCCCTCCAAACCAATGCACAGTTACCTTTGTAACAAGCACATATGAATTCTGTACACCTTTCCCTCCCCACAAAAGAAATAAAAATATGCCATGACTATCCAATTACACATCATCACAAGTTTAAATTACACATACAAATAATTCCAGAGTATTTAGAAAAAAACAACATATTGGATTTATGAAACCATTCCATGCATTCAACAACAGAAAAAATAAACCCAAAGAAAAAAGAAAAAAAATGATTAAGTTTCTTTAAAATGGTGTTTTTTGTTCTATCCAAGTACCAAAGTCTGGATTCAGTGTATCATTAAGACTAACCACTGCTTGAATCATAGAAACATGACAGTATATAGATAACCAAGTTTCTATTTATAGACAATACAATATAGTTACTACCTCTTAAATGAATGTCAAAATAAAGCAAGTTTTGCTTTCCAAGACATTGAAACTGCACATTAAGAAAACAGTAAGAGGTGCTGCTAAATAGGTAACATCATTTTGAAAGGAAGGCTATGTATTTATACGACCCTGCTTAGCAGTAGCAGTTACTTAGCAGGGTTCCTATGTTTTAGCTAGTATGAGTTTTTCCAGAATGACAAGCTATTCGACTAACTCAGAAATATCACCAATTTTATTTTCGAGAGGAAAAAAAAATAATTTATGCAGTGAAAGTCCTTGGGGGCAGCCTCTTTCATGACATAAAATCTTTGTATTTTCTATAAAAGAGGCTCATAGCATAACACAGACTGGAAACAGATTTCAGACACACATTAAAAACCTGGATTCAAAGGGTATTTTTAAACCTTTACTATGAAGACAAGTAAAATTATAATATTGTTTACGTGCAAAGGACTCTGCATGACTTCATAATATCCTATTTTTCATGTTTACCTTAAGATACTCCTTGAAAAGCTGTACTTCAGTTCTAAATTTATGTGAATCATGACAAATACCACTCTTAAACATTACTCCCTCCCAGTAAATAAATCAATACTGTCAATATGCTTAATTTAACAGGTCAATTTAGAGTGTGATGTTCCTGATATACAGGAATTAACACCTGTGCACGTTAGTATCATTTTATTAGGAAAGCTCCCCATTAGCAGGTGCATTTTCAGTACAATTAATCCCAGCTTGCTGCATTATCTGCTCTTGCCTTGCAATACTGTCAAACTGCAGTTGAGTACAGTAAGAGCACACAACTGTTGATCAGTACCATGTGTTACAACTGTTAACAATTCTGTTTGTGCCACAAAACCAGAAGTCAATCATTTGAAAAGAATCCTGCCTCTTTAACTGAACTTACCAGGTGATGTTAAATACCATCCTTAGCAAACCAATTTTTGTAAAGGCTATTTACAGTGTACATGGCTGAGCCTGTACCTTACAGACACAAACACATCTCCAGTTCAATACCCCGTCATTACAGTGCCTGAAAATGACAACACATCTTCAATGCCATTTTAATTAACAGTTTCAAGTGGGAAATGGTCTTTATTTTACAACTGCTTTACTTGCATAATTTTTTATTTTTTTTAATATAAAAACACTAACTCCTGTCCAGAAGTCTAGACACATTCTACATCCTACAGGTTAAGGCAGTAAAAAAATGTGTTCCTGATAACTGTTTTTGTCAATTAAAGCTGTCTGAAGCTACTCCAGTTCTCCAACAGATCTTTGAAATCCAAATAATTTGTGAGTGAAAAATTCACTTTGCTTTGTTCAGAGTTTTAGTAATATAAACAAGAGAATTGGGTACAGTAAGCCAACAAGTGTTAGAAGAAGGGAAAGTTTGATTTCAGTTCATTTCATGAGTTTAGAAGCTGAAAGAATACAGTTTTTAGATGGGATCCTGAATCAACCAAGAAGAGCAGGGAATGAAAAAGAAAACCAATTTTATGCACATTACTGCATTCTTAAAAATATACTGTTATCTTCAATAATTCAAGTAAGGTAATAGACATTATAAAAAATAATTTCATGAACCATACTCAAGTTTCAAATCACATTCTCAAACTTTTAACCCAAAGCAGTTTTATTGTGTTAACTTCATATAATAAACCATGAAGGTCTGACTGTACAAATGGTTAATGATTTGCACTTGTGATTCCTGCAATAGCTAGCAGATTTGCTAACCAACTTACTGTAAAGATATGGCAGATTATGTATTTAATCAAAGCACTTTGATTTAGGCATGAAACAAATTCACATGGTTGACATTCTGTGCTTCTAATGCACCACTCATAAGAGAGGCAAGAAACACCCACTATTGTACAGACAATAATTTTTACAGATAACCCTTCCTTGAAATTAATCTTTTATCCGCAGCTGTAGATGAGAGTATAATCTGTTGTAAACAGGGCACTGTGTTGTAAAACCAGTTTTTTTTAATTAAGATCTCTCTCCAAAAGTTGGAAAAACAGATTCTTCAGAATGTCTTTCAAATGTAGCATGTTCTGTTTGCTATATCATAAAGTTACTTTCATTTGATTCCTTTTTAAAGATGTTTGTGTTCACAGCAGTTCTGTTTTTAAAAATTGTTTGAAATCTATATAAAATTCTGTACATGTTCACAAATTATTGCATAAACAGCATAATCTTCATGACAATATTCAGCAACACATGTCCATCTCAGGAAGTTCACGTTTCCCTTCTTGCTTTTTTCTTCTTTTTAACTTGTTTGGGAGATTCCCAGCTTTCTTCAGACTTTGCTAAAAAACAAAACAATTATAGTGTTAGGACTGAGAACATTTACACAGAATTGGCTTTTAAAATCCTGGATAATACACACTGTGATACTGCAAAGTCATTGAAATCAATCAACTAGTTTTATTCATCCACTTCAAATGTAAAGAATTTAATTTGAAATATATCTAAACAATGCTTGCCAATTTCATCCTACTTTTTTACCCCACAAATACTTAGAGTGATACACATCAAAGGTAATTAATTTTGCAAATACAATATTTTACAGTAGAGTAATTGTTGTTTTCTGGCCTACTAGAAATAGTGTACATGTACACAACTGACATTAAATGCTACCTTTTACCAGATTATACTGCTCTTAACTACTACATATGTGACATGTCAGAAGAATATTTTTAAAAGTACTGCACTATGTAAAGATGTGTTTACATGGAATCCATAATTCAATACAGAAGCACTATGTTCTTAATAAAACAGATTGCCTTAAAACATGCTGGCTGCCAAAAGCAGTAAAAAATGTTAAGTATTGTACACACCGAACCTAAGAGATGTTCTTTCAATTGCTGAGGCATGAATCTATCACAAAAGATTTCACATTTTAGAACCAGAACAAAAAGTTCTAAGTTGATACACTGACTTGAAATATTCCACTGTTTCATGTATTCAAAATAAAGAAGCCAATGAATGCAGCTGAATGAGATTTTGTAACTATAAAGTTACCATGTTTCCTCTGCAGTCATTAAAAACTCATTTAGTACTTCAACACTAAGCCAGCAACTAACTATGGATTGTCAGTGCTTATTTTTTATTAAAAAATCTGAATAAAAACAACTTTTTTTTTTCAAGCAATACCTCTCACATCCTCACTTCCCTTCTAGATTTCCTGTTCTACTGTGTGAGAACTTTTGTCAAGTGCTCAAATGCTTGTGAGTACAAACACTTTTGTCAAGTACAACAGAGGGTACATTTGATGTTTTTGGGCACGGCTTACTTTCAAAAAACAATATACCTGCAGCAGTTAAGCCTGATCTATTTGCTGTTAGAGTATTAAAAAACCCAAAAACCATCCAATACCTTTCTAATCCCAAACAAGCAATTGTTTCCCTCTATGATTACATGGAAACATATGGAAAAGGATGCTAATGAGCTAAACTGACAAATCAAAATATCTCAGTAGGCTAAAAATTTAATTATTTGTATTTTTTCCCAAATTTCTGGTAGCTAAAAATTCTGTCAACTGCAATGTCAGTAACCATCTTTTCTTCACTGAAGACTTGCAAGCAGTCCTTTGAAACAGTGTTGGCAGAACTCCTCAGTCACAGCACAGAGCTCCAGTCCCGACATTCATGAGTACATCCAATGTCTGTTAAGGACTGGACAAGCCCAACAGACATTATCAGTCATCCAAGTGTATGAAGCCTATTTTTCCTCACAATGAAAACAAATATATCAAGGTGCTTTTAACTTCAGACAAATTAACTGCACTGAGAGATACTTACTCTGCGGAGGAGGCACACTGTTTTGCTTAATATTGGGACTAGAAGCATCTGTCTCTTGCAGCATCTGTGGCACTTGGGAAGCGATCTTGTCAGAATTGCTCTCTGATACAATTACAGATGGCTCAGTAGAAACAGCAAGCGAAGGAGCCTCCTCAGACTGTTTGAGATACAAAAATAAGTTTCCAAAAGTTTTTTAAGTAATACAAGAGTAAAAGCTCTTATATAGTATTATTTTGGCAGTATACTTAGCAGCTGCTGAGAAGATGACATGGAAAAATTAAGGCAATATTAAAATCCTTAATTTTAAATTGAGTTCTGTAATACTATGACTGCCATCTAGTGCCAAAAATTTTAATTGCATACAAGCAAAGATAAATGACATTAATTCTTAAAATACAGCACATGCAAAGAAAGGAAGACCAATCTCTAAGTCACTAAGACCCTAAAAAGATTCTAGAATATTCAACAGAGATGTAAAACAGTGACACATATTCATTTGGTTGCAAGGTAAACAGGCAAGATAAATGGGACCAAACTAGTAACTCAAACCCCAAACAAATCAAACAAAAAGCATCTCCAGTCATTCCTGTAAACTGCTCAAAACACTCTGTATGCTTATAGAATAACAAATAATGGCGAGAGTAGCCAGCAAGTATTTCAGTGGAACTTACTGCAGAAATAACTGCAGAGTAAAAGGTACTAGTAGCATTTTTATTATCTAGATTTTGAAGGTTCCCGCTACAGAGACAAAATGTAACCGTTTCCCAGTGTGTAACACTTATTGTAGTTAAAATTGTCTCAGCCAAGCAATAAACCCCAAACTTTAAGATGTTCTTAAGAAATCGTAGGTGTAGATGTGTGACAACAGCCAAGAACTATGAAAACCAGATAGTGAAGTCTACATCTCAGGACGCAGATGTACAGATCCTACATCACAGTCACCAGTTTGTAGTGCTTTCATCACTATAATGTAAGCATCTCAAAAATTAAGTCAGAACATTCACGAGAGCAAAGAAGATACAAAATTTCTTAATTGTATCATACTAAGCAAGAAATTAAACAGCTTTAATTGAACAAACACATGAATTTAAAATAGCACTTCTGCAACCTTTCATGAGTAGCTTGCTGTGCAAACACATCAACAGAAACAAGTTTTTTTAATATCCATTATTGCAGTATCTCTCTCAATCAACTGAAAAATTATTTTTTATGCACCAACCATGCTGATAAAGCAAAGTCCTATCCTACAGGAATTCCAAGCTTAGGCAATTTTAATGTTGTCTTATAGTTAGCAATCATCAGCTACATAAATAAATGAACTTAAACTGTGATTTCTAAAATAAAAGCAGGACATAAAGTTTCTAGTGCAAGGTAATCAATTCAGGTAACTACTGGTATTACAGTTTTGTTAGGACAGTCACACTTGACCAGCAGGTAAAGCAACTCAACCAAGATTTTAATAGCTCAGCTTGTATTTTGGCAGTGTTGACAGCTTGTGAGAAAAAGAAAATAACTGTAGATATTTTTCAAATCGATTTAGATTTCTGAACAGCAGAAGCCGTAGTCTTTCAGGATGCACTATTACGCCTTTTTCTAGAAGTCAGAAACCTGCCACCTTGATGTCACAATCCAAGTTTTCTGTCTACACATTTTCAGCTCAAGCCTCTTAAATAAAACAAACACACTTCCAGGAATAAAGCCACTTGCATACACAGGCAGATATCTTTTCAAGCACAGCTTCAAAAAAAAAAAAACCACCACAAAACCTAACAATACACTAGTCAGACAGAACAGGCAGCTGTTGCCAACCTTGATTAAAGGTTGAGCAGATCTAAAATAATCAGTTGTAGTAAATAACAATAGTAAGGCTCTACTTTGATGTATTTAGAGTAAGCCTTAAGTATGTCTGAATGTGCTTCTCAAGACATTCTCAACCAAAAAAGTACTTCTGTACTTTTTATTTTGTGACTTGCAGCCTCTTGTGGAAGATTTCACTCTAATGGTTTCACTTAAGATCTCATTAGTTTTATGAAACTAATGCTTAGCAATTGAAAATTAAAAACTCAGTATTCTGACATAAACTCTCTGGTACCAAACTGCTGTGTCACTAGTGTTGTTCACTCTTTATGGAAATACAAATAAAAAAATCAAAGCCACAAAAAATACTAAATATTTTACCTAGATAAATAGATTAAATATTTTTCCTAGAATGTGATGCTTCATAGGGTAGCAGTATCTAAGAAAGCTGCTATTTGGAGTAAGACTGAAAGAGAATTTGTATTCTCTAGAGTATGTTTCAACTCTGAGCTGAAGAAAACAGTCTGTGAATTGGTTCGACTAAAACCTTTTCTTATTGTCATTAAACTCAGTACAGCTATCAAAAATCAATTTTAGACTGCATTTAAGTCAATATATTAACTTAGTAACACTTCATTCTGTTGCAACTTAACGGTAGAATATGCCACTAGTCTTGTGCTCAGACCTATTCATTCTTAGGTTTCTACATTTCTAAGTTTTAAACCATTGCTTGACTATTCAAACAAGGAAGTAACACGCCAGTAAAGAAAGTGACTACTGATTTGGAAGATACTGCTCTTCAGAGTATACATAATTTTTAAAACTCATAACTGACCTTTACCTAAAATTCAACTGTTCAATTACCTTTATATTCATAAACATACAGCCTGAAACAGTATTCTTGCTGTAACCTTATCTATACAAATTAATGTGTCAAATGACTTGAGCACTTCCAAATCAAATTGTAACATAAACCAAATTTTGCATCCCTACCTTAGCTGGTTCACTAGTACTTATGGTCTTCAAAGAAAAAGCTCTTTCCTGCTGTGCTTGAACTTTTGAGGTATCCGCCTGAAATTGCTCTCCAGCTTCTCTATCCAGTTCTTCAGCATCCTACAAAAAGGGCAGTGGGAGGGGAAAAAAGAAGAGTCTGTGTTTGCAGTCAAGTTCTGACTCTTCTCCCCTTTGAATGAGTTTTGTCACCATAATCAGCTTCTGTAACTCAGAAAACCTATCAAAAAGAGTAATTGAAGTAGTGGGCTCATACTAGCCTATGCTAACACTCAAAATGTATAAACACAAAAATACCCATAGAAGGCAATAAAGCCCAGAAAGGAGGACACTTCATGCAATTCACTAATAAAAATTTCAATCTCAGAATGAACTGCACTTCACACTCCCGTTAAATTATAAGAATGTGAAATTGAAATGAGTTTACTCAAAACACTTTGCAAAAGTATTGTAATGGCACTTGACTGCTCCCTGTTCTGTTCTTTGTTAGAAGTTTTAAAATGTAAGCTGTATTGTTTTTCTATCCTCATATACACTTTAATATTTTTGCAACCCAG
This sequence comes from Pseudopodoces humilis, assembly GCF_049639895.1. Lineage (NCBI taxonomy): Eukaryota > Metazoa > Chordata > Aves > Passeriformes > Paridae > Pseudopodoces > Pseudopodoces humilis. The sequence continues at coordinate 21,911,303 of NC_142200.1, forward strand.
TTTAGTTTGCCATAATGCCTGTGAAATAAACCTCAGTACAGAAATCAAAAATATATACAAAGGATCCAAGAATCTCAACCTTTACTCCTTAGACAATCTAAAGTGGAAAGTTTTCATTTTAAATGTGAAATTAGAGTAGTTACACTTGTTAGTGGCACTAGAAGAATCCTGTGGTTGTGAAGGGGTCTCTGAGTTTAAACTAGAAACACTGTTCCTTATTTCCTTACGAAAATGCAGTCAAATAGCCTAAGCCTGTTGATTCCTTACAGGAAGGAACACATACTGACTTACTCCAAGCTCTTCAGTTAGCTCCTACTGCCTTGACAAACACTGAAGTCAAATGAGTGTGAACATTTAAGTATAATCAGTGAAAAAGATGAAGATGTATAAATGGACATGTTCAATTTTCAGAGGATAAATACACAAATTTTAAATGAGTTTGAAGTAGGACTGGCAAGTTAAATTACTAAACTGTTATAACAAGGGTAGCTTCTGTGATGTATTAGCAGTTCAGTCTGCTCCTATCAAGCAAAATTCCCAATTCCACATAAAAATTTAATACAGATAAGTTCTTATTTGTAAACTGAAGTAACAAAACTGGAATGGTTGGAGAACATTGAGTTGAGTAACAGATCTGATTATGTTAATATAGAAAGTAGAACTTGACATATATAATTTAAAAGACAGCTCACAAGCAACGGAAAAAAAATCAGAATGCCTTCACTGATCTCGAGATTCATGTAGGACATTCACAAACGCCTGTTAACCATAACCTACTAATCTTAACTTATACTTAGAGCCACAGCAGAGACCAGATTTCAATAAAAAAAAAACCCTGCAGGCCTAGCACTCCCAGACTGAATTTGCCTCAAAAGAAACAAGGGAAATCAACACAAGTTCCACCTCCACATAGACAACTTGAAAATAAAATTTAATGTAACAGGAATTTAATGTTTCAGAACTTTTAATAAACTGAATATGTGATAACCATAAAAGCAAATCCAAAGCAAGTATGACTGAAGTTTTTGCTTTCCCTCCCTAATTCATCTAGTCAGAGTCCTCTGAACATTGGTCATTTTGTAAAGAATGTAAACTATGAATGGCTGCCACAACAAACACAAGCAGGATGCATTCTGATCATGAGCTATTAAAAGCTTTCTCCCATTAGGAAAGTACTTGTTTCATCTAATCAAACATGATTCAATTGCCATGTGTAGTGCAATCTGCTTTTGCTAATTTCACACATCTGTTTCAATGCAATTCTTCAAAAGCTATTTAAGTAACACAGAAAACTCCAACCATCCTCAGTTTGAAAACATTCTTTCCCTCATTGAAATCTGACTCACAGAGTAGCTCCACCAACTGAGTTTGAAGCATTGACACTTATTTCACATAAATCAGATTAAAACAATACTTCAAAAAACAATTATATTCTCACACAATTGTACTTGAAGACAGCTTAACAGAAAATTTCAATTTCTTTCATTCTCCTAACTCGCTATATTTACCAAAGCAGCTCATTCAAAGGACATGAGGAGAAGGCTGCTCATGCAGAGGACAATTCTACCTGGAAGCATCCCTACAGTATAGAATACAGACTGGATAGAAAATAAGTAATTCAGGATAAATACTTTCCATATATTTTGTGGTTTTCTAAAATTCAGCAAAACTACAAATTATCCCATGTTCATCTTGTGAATACAACCACTTAAGGAAATACTAGTAAAATAAGGATTACTTTAACTCTTGAGAAACAATTTAAGACAACCCAATCCCATAAAGAAATTAATTTTCCAAAAAATTTTTTATTCAAGATGCTAATATCCAAAGATAAGGCAATTTTATGAATTCCTTGTAATTGCCTTTAAACCATCCAGATTTTACCTGTGCAGGAGAGTTAGCTTCTTCACCCTGCTTCTTCTTTTTCTTCTTCTTTTTCTTGGATTTGCCACTTGCAGAACTCTGAAGAATTGGCTCCGCTTTTTCTCTTTCATTATCTGAGATCTTCATATGGGAACAGAAGGTATTTAGCATTTAAAATGACAATGAAACATACCTTCTATAGACTAAACATAAATTGATAGCTATAAGAAATTGCATATACTATTGGAAATGAACACAGTCTTATCTGTTCAATTCATTCTAAAACGACCACATTCTTTACATGCTATCTGGTAATACAGGTAGAAGAATTTGGAATGGAAAAGGCAAGAGGGCACCGGGCACTACTGGCATGGAATTGCTATTTTTCATACTGAGAATTAATTATTGGCAAGATTTATAAAAGCAGATCTAAACCTTCCCAGTATATGCTGATAATGTAGTCCTTATAATTATGGCAAGACAGAAAGGTTTAACATGGAGCTAAGTGATTTCTCTCTTCTCAATAACACTCAGTGTTTTCCTTCTCTGTGTACAGAGCAAACACAGTCGTGCTACTCTTATCAGTGTAACCATGATGAGAGATTACCTTTATAATTACCCTTCAAGTTACTTTAAGAAATGGCAGTGGTAAGGACAAAGTCTTTGAGCTAAGGAGAAAATACCACCTTTTACCTTTTGAGTATCAGATCTCTCTTCACGCTGAGGAACAGAAGCAATTTTTTCTTCATCTACCCAGTTTCCCCACTCTTCTGCTGGTGCATTCCAATCAGAGCTTGGATCAGCTGAAGAAAGTCCATCTACAAAGATTAAAAGGTTTTTTCAGGAATATTGCTTTACTCTACAGGTGCTCATTTCCAGTTTAAAAATGAAAGAACCCCTAGACATATATATTATACACTTCTTGATATCAAGATATGAATAGAAATTTCCTGTATTTCTGAAAAAAAGGTAGACTTTTATCAACGAGTGGAGGACTTTTTAAAGTAATGACGGTGATTTTACAGAGCCTAATCACAGCAACAGCTAGCTAGATGCAGTTGCTTCAAGGTATTTTTCTAAACTATGTGAAGAGGAACAAATTTATGAGTTGTTCTCTGTCTTAAGCTGCTCTCTGTATTTTCTTTCTAGCTTGTGAAAAAATTAGGATGAACTGTAACACTGATCAATCTTACCTTAGTAAGATTCCTTTACAAGTGATATATCTGAAATTGTAAATCTTACTGATTCAAAAGTATTAACATTGACATTTTTAGTAATATTTTTTTCTAATACTCTTAAGTCCATACTCTATTTTGTTATTATTCATTTATGATGGAATGATAACTTTAAAGGGTCAGTTACATAAAAATTAAAAATATCTGAAGGGAAGAACAAAGACTTAGACCGTCTGCTTAGTAGAAAGTTGCAGTGAGCCGATTTTAAAACAGAACACGTAGAAGATTTCATTTTCATTTCTCATTTATATTAACATCACAAATATTTCTCCCCCCCAGTCTGTACCAAATTAAAGAACAGGCAAATTTGATATGCAAACTATAGTGGGAGTCAATTTAAACAACTGAAAATAAAATCAAAATAAAAAGCAGTAATAAATCCAATTAAATTTACTGGCAAACATTATGAAGCCAAAAATACACTAAGAGATCTTAAGATTAAATAGAATACTTAGAATAGTTAGAAACTTTACTAATAAAAATATTACCTTAATGACACCTACTTCAGATGCTAACATTTATTGATTTGGATAAAAAAAATTTACTCAACATCTTTCAGTTTATATACTGCCCTCTCAGTAAAAAACTGCTTAAGAAATCTGATCTTAGTAATAATAAAAATTAGTAGTATTTGTACATAGTTTATTTTCTTCAGTTTCATTTTCCTGATCCTGATAAAGCAGTAGGTTGTATCTGTGTATCGCTGGCCTAAACTTGCATTTGCCCACCTCTGTTTGTGTACTCCTAGTTGACAACTATGTTGAAATCCTATTAACTGAATATTCAGCAATAAACATTCTATGCTCAGAAACGTGACTCAATTATGCTTTTGATAAAATATAAAACAGATGACTTTCAAATGATTAACTGAAATGTGCTCTCCTTATCCTGAAACTAGATAAAAGACAAAAGCTAAGTTTCAAAATTATCTCGTAACAGAGCAGTCATGTCAACAGTGGTGGAGTCAAGGACTACATCAATCTATTCCAGATAGATGAGAGAAGGTAACATGCAAAGCTGCTTTTGTCAACTTCTGGAACAATTGTTCAGGTCAATTTCTGATGAGGTGCAATATGCTTTTTCATAAATAGGGAGGAGAAAGTGGGGAGTAAACACCAAATTTACTACAGCTCCCAAGTAATTTCCATTATTTCTAGCCCATAGAAATATATGCTTTCTATGTATGTGTAAGAACTTCCTAATGTTTGCTAAATGAGAAAGCAAGTAAGATTAAATGAGTCTGATGTCACCTTAACTTTCCAGTAAGGTACAAAGATGCAGAAACAAACTGACTCAAACTCTATCCTACTAATTACATATTTTGCAGACTTGCAGTAGATTTTTCTCATCACTTGCAGGAAGACTGTTTCATTACAAAGATTTTTCTACCTTAAAATGCATGAGCTCTCTCACTTCTGAGTTTGAATATCCAAGTATTTTCCTAAAAATCACCCATTTTCTATCAGAATTTACCAAAATACTTCTAATTCCTTCAAACTATCCATTGGCTTACAAAAGTCAAGCATTTCAGGTTTTTCTTCAGATACCCACCACAGTCCAATACAAGTAGCTAATATAAATAACTACACTTTAAGAGTAATTAACACTTTGTTAATGAACATTTTAGAGGAACATACTTAACCCAGACCATTCGTCATCAACAGGGGGTTGAGCATGACTTAAATCCCACTGAAAATCAGAAGTACCAGCCTGAGAAACTGATTCACTGTTGGAACCTGAAAGGGAACAAATAAAGTTGTACTTGTAAGTTAGCAAGCTCCCTGAAGTTTTCGTGCGGTAAGAAGTCCAACCAAAGTAGGAAAGGAAGGCAAAAGGCTCAAAGAAAAACATCAGATTTTAAGAAGACAGGAAAACTAGTAGGCCCTTGTGCATAAGGTATATTCAGAAAACAAGGAAGCTGAAGAAAGAAGATGAAATAAAGTCATGAGAAGAACACAAAAAGAGATAAGGGTGAATTAAAAGCAGTCTCCTCAAACTGAAAAACACAATGACATTTTAAGGGTAACCCAATAAGATCTCTTACATGGAGAAGCTTAAAATAAAAGATCACTAGGAAGAAACTTCATTAAATACATTGAGCATCAAACAAATTATATATTACTAATAATCCAATTCTCATTTAAAGCAAAGGTTTCAAGAACATAAAAGCAGCAGGACAAACAACAGTAAGACCAATTCCAGTCATGATAACAGAAGGTGTTACACATCTAACATAACTGTTTTCAGAAAAATAAACAACAAATGAAACAATTTCATAAAAAAAGTAAACAAAAACTAATTTTAAGATTTATATAAATGAATATTTTACTGTATGATGAAACTTCTGAAATTCAGTTTAAATAGAACTTGGGTCTCTATTTTACATACACCTCTGCAGAAGATACCTCAGATGACAGAAACATGGACATCTCATTTCTATTGTGGTCACTTTATATTACAACATCGCTGGCTAAGGTGCATCAAAGAAAACTAATATACTTCACTATTTCATATTTCTCTTGAAGTTGAAATGGTGGTATTACAAATGAATCTCAGCTCAGTGTGCCATCCTACTTCATTTAATAAACTCTCATAAATTTTAGCTTAGAGACTGAACTTGGATTAAGGTGGCTGCTTGGGATTTTTTTTTTGTTTTTTTTTAATTAAAACCCTCTGTACAATGAAGGTGCTGGACACTAACAACAGTTTCAACAGTTGAAAGCCTGTAAACTGCAATACAAGTAAAAATAGCTGAAGTGCATAAGCACTTGGTCAGCTACTTCTGAAAAAACTACCATGCCAAGCTCACGGCAAGAGCAGAAAACCTGACATATGATCCCTTTATTGTATAATAAATCATTGTGGGACTTATGTTAGTTGTTTAACACACAAGGTTTATTATAAAGACAGGTTTGTACTCTATCGCACACAACCCCTCAAAAAAGAAACCCCAGAGCTTCAGCATTTCCACCTGTCATACAGAGAAAAGACTCAAGACTTCATATCTTGCCTCTGGAATATATTTTCAAAGTAGTGATTCAGCTCCTTGATGGGGAAAAAACTCAATTATCAAATAACAAACCTCAGAAGACTGGGGTAAATGGGCTTTCCTAGAAAGAAGTCTTCAGATCTCTAAATTCAGACATCACAACATTCAGCAATCTCATATGCCCATTATTTAGACTTAACACAGTCTAAATAGATTTACACAGATAAATAAGAAGTCACAGAATCAGAGAATGATTTGGGTTAGAATATACCTTAAAGTTCACCTCATTCCAACCCCTTCTAGTTCCAACCTTCTAACTAATATTCTGTGATTGATCTAGCTTTTGATTATCCACTTGAAACAGTTACTTTACTGCATAATTTCAGCATAACAAAATAGCTTTTGAAGTGTCTTCCACCTCTTTGCAGCACTATTTTCAAAGAAAAATGAGAAAATGCATATTAGTAACACTTGGCAAACTCTATTCCACCTGGTGAAGTAGAAGACAGTGGAAAAATCTTTGGAAAGGCACACATACCAGAAACTCCAGGAGTTAATCCAAATGAAGAGAAAGAAGTAGTATTCTGTTCAGAGGTATTAATCCTTGCATCCACATTCCAAGCAGCTGTGGGGGAAGGGGAGAAAAAAAAAAATAAATGTCACACACTGTTGGCAATGTCGAAAATTCAGCTATTTAATTATGAATCAGATCAGAAAAGCACTGGCTAGTGCAGCCATGATGACATTTCACACAACTGAGGGCATTACTCAGTGCTGATAGAGATGTGACTTTATGAACACACAGCTTGAAACCATTTTCAAACTTTCTAAGACCATCTTCCCTTTACAGCTTTTTCTATATACAAGCTTCTCACAAGAGAAGTCAACTGTTTTTCGAGCCCCATACAATTATTCCTCCCGTTACTACAATCACTAAGTTTTGAAAAGTACATGTAGATGGAACACAGCTAGGAGTATATTATATATATGTTAAAGAATAGAATAAAATTCAGAACAATTTTTGACAAATAGGAGATACTGCTTAAAAATGAAGACAACTAGACTGTTATATGTAAGGCAGAAAATAAGCAGAAACAGCCAATAGAAACTAGTGGCTTTTACTTAGAATTACATTTACTTAACTGGGGAAAAAGGGTCTAAAAACTGAACAGGTATTCCAGGTGTTGTCCAAAAAGCAGACAATTGCTACCTCCCAATTTACTGACTCCTGTGTTAATGCATCCCAGCATACTGTTGGTGTCCTGTGCTGCTAGGGTCTATGGTTGGATCATGTCCAACTTGGTGCCCACTAAGACCCTTTATTCACAAAGCTGCAATCCAGGCAGTCAATATCCAGCCAGGGTTGCTTCCAACCCAGATTCAGCACTTGACATTTATCCTCACTGAATTCCTCAGGTTCCTGTGGGCAAATTACTCCCATCAGGTTTAGGTCCTTCTGGATGGGATCCCTGACCTGGACTGTTTCAACTGATTCCTGCCCCCACATTTAAGCTTGACATAATCTGGAAACTGGATTTGAATGACATGGTTGCCTCCTCCAGATCACTTTAAAGATGATAAACAGTTCAATTCTAAGTACAGCCCTGTGACATTCCCTTTGTCAGCCACCAGGGAAAGTAGGACTTATTGACCATTACCTTGGGCCTGACCAGTTTTTCACCTGTTCTAGTTTGGATACAACACTGTGAGCAACGGTATTGAAAGCATTAGTCATCATGAAAGACTTTCACTGCTCTCCATGAAATTATTCATTTTATAGAAGCAAATCAGCTTGGTAGACATGATGTATCCTCAGTAATAAAACCAAAAAAAACCAGCACTACAAACTGCCTATTAGAATACAGAGCAGAACACATCTAGCAGAACATGAAAAAAGCCCTTTACTTCTACTTGGCAGTGGTAAAGCTTCCAAGGGTATATCAGATCTAGCCTTGGTAACTATTTCAAAATATGCCAGAGAAATAAAAGAAGGTCTAGACTTCTTCTAGCAGATTATGGCTGGGGTAAGGTTGTGTTTTGGATTTATGCTGAAAACAGGGTTTGTAATACGGGGATGTTGCTGAGCAGTGCTCACAGAAGAGTCAAGGCCTTTCCCACTTCTTGTATCAATGACAGTAAGGCAGCTGGGGCTTGTCTTCCCAACAAGAAGTTGGAAGAGACACAGCCCGGACAGGTGACCACAACTGGCCAAAGGAATATTCCCTACTGTGTGTCATCATGCTCAGTATGTAAGTCAGAGGGAGAAGGAGGGAAGGGAGGGACATTTGGAGTTATGGTGTTTGTCCTCACAAGTCACCATTACACATGATGGAGCCCTGCTCTCCTGAAGATGACTGAACATCTGCCAGCCTGTGGGAAGTAGAGAATTATTTCCTTGCTTTGATTGCATGCACTGGTTTTGCTTTCCCTATTAAACTGTCCTTATGTCAAACCATTGGTCTGCCAGCTTTTCTCCTTCCGATTGTCTCTCTCATTCTGCTGGTGGGGGAGTGAGTGAGCAGCTGGATGGAGCTTGGCTGCTGGCTGGGGTTAAGACGCGACAAGACTGAAGTAACACTGCTGACTACAAGGGAACGCTGCTTTCCAGAAGAGATGAGGATTAGTTAGACTGAAAAGTGGGAAGGGCCAGGTTACAGCACTTACTAATAAGCTGATGATTGTTGCCCAGAGAGAAATCGAGCAATCTCTTCTCCGTTATTACTATGGACAGCACAAGTAAAAAAGGCAGAAAATTGTACTGAGCACTAAAAATCAGTTTCTAATGAGAAAAACAGTGCAACACTAAGTGTCACAGAGTTGAACAGTGTTTATGCCTAGGGCCTAAAAAAACACCTGCCAAAACCACAGACAGTTGATTTGATTACGTTGGACCAACAGAATAGATTTACAGCCTGGGTTTTAAGACATTATTTAAAAGAAATTATGCTTTAACATGGCTTAGTTATCATGTTAACATCTTAGATCTTAGTTAACATCTTCAGAACTTTATGAAAATGATATATAACACTGCATTCCTTCACAGAAATAATTTTATGTCAGATAAGCTCAAAAAACCCAGTTTAACTGTACACAGAGGCATAGATGCTAAGCCATCAGAACTTACAGTAAATGGAAATTGTTCAGCTTGCATTTCACTATACCATGTCAAGATTTTTTTAATATATAAGCATAAAAGGATTTCAGAGATCCACTACTAAAGAATACATTTATGTAAAAATGCTTATGTGAGGCAAGTTCTTGGAAATAGCTTACCAATAGGAGTGAACAAAGAACGCTCTTTCCAGGGCCTGCCCACCAGGCTTACACCCCAGTCCTTTCCATTTCCATTAGCATCTCCAGTGTCTTGGCCCCAAGCCAATGTCTCAGTCTTCCTCTTCCCAGCTGCAGTTGAAGGAACAGATGTCCATTTCTCCTCCCCTACACCAATCTGTGAGATTTTTACAGACTTCTCATTCCAGCTTCCTCCATTTACTGTATGGCTTTCACTCAATCCCGGAGAAACTTAAATATAACAATAATAAAAGGATTATTTAAAATAAGAACTGGATGAAGAACTAAAATATCACTTATATGCACATTCACTTAATAAAAAACCCCATAATGAACAGCAGCTTTGCTACACCAGCGTGATACAGAGAGGGCTGCTGCTCTGTCTCAGCTGATTTTCCAGTTCAGATGATATGCACCATCTGTCTACTAACTTGAAGAGGGAGGAAAAAACACAGGGTTGATGTATTGGTGAACTGGTGCCTCTAGATTAGCAGAAGGGTGGGGAGGGTACTTTCAACACTGTCAGCTAATTTCTCTTAGAGAGTATGGGGATGACTTGTGGAAAAGCCCATGCTCTAAACTGAGAATATTTTCTGTTTCATAACTGCATGCAGCAGTTCTCCAAGCAGGCTGTAGATGAAATTACCAAGTATTAGAAAATACTTCCCAAACACTATACGGGATTTACAAAGAGCACAGATATCAAACTGAACATATTGTCCCTCACAGTAAGAGATAAAAATCATAGTAACACTCAATTTGTAAGTAAGGTATTTCATATTACACTAAAGTAAAAGACCACAACACTGCAAGAGTCTCTGTTACATGTTACCCTGATGAGAAATTACTAGCCGCTGCAAGTTAACTTTGAGAAGTCAGACAACAAAAGTTTTTTAAATTTATGTCCCTCTAAAATATAAGGGCTAGTGTACCCAGCCTCACTGCCTATATATCATAAACCTTTCTCAAACTGCTTTGTATTTCAAATCCCCTTTCTTTTTTTAAATATGCAGTGAAAAAAACAGAAAAACTTTTCTTCTACAAGCAGTTAAGAAATATTTGCATATTAGAAGTGTAACACTTAAAAGTAAGCCAAACCCTCATACACAAGTCAGTGTCATATGCCAACAAAAAATACAGACCAAACATTTCATTTTTCAAATGAACTTGTAACTCAGGCAGCATGAACATGTCCAATTCAAGCTGGCCTCACTGACATATAATTAATTAGGTGAGATATGCCTAGATTTTCTCAGACAAATCAATTCCAAAACACAGACAGCCCTAAGGTCACCACTGCTGTACAAAAAACATTGCCCTTTCTCTACAGCACAAGCATTGCTCCTGTCAGTCAATGTCCTCCTAGCCCAATATGAAGTCTTAGGGAAAGGCAACAAAAGGAGAGACAGAAACCAAACTGCAGCTGGTAGAAAAACCTTTTTACAACTTTGAAAAAAGGCAGCTGAGGTCCTGAAGCAGGAGCTTGATTATTCTCTGTTTATTATACTACCCTCTTGTCAAAAACTTAAACTTCTAAATGACCAGCCAGTTTTCAATGAATCACAGAAAACTTAAGATTAAAAAGCATCTCTCTAAGTCACCTAGTCCCACCTTCTGTTCAATGCACATCTAAATTCAAAATTATACCATGTTATTGAAGTTCTGGAAACCATAAAGGCTGACTGCCCAGAGATGCTTTGAACTATCTCATGAAGAGCTTTGTTTGTCATGACCTGTCAGAATTTCCCCTTATTGAAACTTGATTATTGCCTCCCGTCCTCCCATTAGGCATTTCTGAAAAATACAGCTCCCTCCTTCTCTGCAACGTTTGAGAGTAAAGCTCTCAAAAACAAGCAGAAAGAGATTTACTTTCTGGATCTGTATGCTTTTAATAACTCATTTGCTGACTTGCTTATTTACACTAGCTACTTTTGATTAAAGCGACACACCTAATGTTGTAAGTAACAACCACCTTGATTTCATTATGTCAAACTAATTCACTTCAAGTATTATTATAACAGTATCTGCTATTAGAAAACTGCTAAGATTCACTAGTCAAATATTTTAAGCTATGTGTATGACATAGGTCAAGTATATTCTTTTTATAAACACGTATTTATATGTGAGGACTTTCAAAACTAATAAATTTATGCATCTCAAAGGAGAATATAAAGCACTGAATAACTTGCATATTCAACCTGAAACAAGTGTAAATAATCAGGACTTGTAACTCTTTGCAGAGAGCCCTTGGAGCTCTTTGCAGTTATCTGTACCAGGGTTTTCTTACAGCAAATAATTAATTAACACAAATGAGTAAGTCTGAAAAGCTAGCATAAAGAATTTTAAGCTCTGCTGAAAATAATAATATATATATAATAATAATTATGCTCTGTACATAATTTTTCTTAGAATAGGTAATCTGTCTGAAAATTTGAAATACTGAATTGTATTTCTACAGGTAACACAGACTGTTTTCAACTTATTCAGAAATAACTGGAATTTAGAACTATAACGTGTATAGCCAAAAGAGCCAGGTGTACAGTAAAGTTCCATGTCAGTAACTCAAAATCCTGCACTGACCGTTGCTGTTTTCACTTCTTAAAATACTTCTCTAGTTACTTATGATGCCCAATAACGAAAACTTTTTACCTTGTGGAACTGATGACTCCCCCTTTGCAGGTTTAGAACTGTTAATCTGTGCATTCAAAAGTACATCACCTGATTAAGAAGTAAGAGGAAACAAAGTGAGATGAAACTCTTCTAACAGCAACACGTACAAAGCTAACAATCCACTACTAATGTTTTAAGAAAAGACTATATTAGTACCTCACAGTAAATTAAGACAACTCCACAACACTAAGGATAAAATTAAAATGCTCTATTTTTTATTGTTTGTGTTTATGTTGCAGACAGAATGCACTCTAAGTGACTTAGAACCCATATACCAAGTAACTGCAGATTTCAAAGAACTTTAGCTACTTTTCCAATCAATGAAGAGCATAAATCTAAAACACAGGTTGTCATAAATAAGCAAAGAGTGGATCTAAGTATTTCAGACCTGTAACTATTTCTAACTTCTACCTTACCATGAAAACACTAGATACAGCTGAATTCTTTTTGGATTAGTTTTGTACAAGGTGACACATAAGATACAAAAAAAATTATGATACATAAAGGATTCAGACTGGAGAGGTGACACTAGTTATAAGCAGCACCAGGGCATAGAGAGAGCTGGAACTACCATTTCTTGAAGCACTGTGTAAATGGACGGGAAAAAAAAGGGCAACAGGAAACAACTAATCTAGTCCTCAGGGCAACAATTATGCACTCAGTCAAGGTGAAAATGAGTGTCAATGAAACAGGAGGATGAGGAATACAAATTTCAATAAATGGTTCTAAGATACCAGACAGTTGTTAGACTCAGTCTTTTTGCCACTTTGCTAGAACATCAAGTTTCATTTAATTAAAGCACCTATTTCTCAGTTTTACCCAAATATGAATTCCTGTGCCTACACACACTTTAAACCAGCCCATGCAATCCTTCTGTTCTCCAACAGCAGCAGCAGCCGTATCTACTGAATCTTCAGCTACGGCAATTACTACTAAATCTCAGCCACATGTGCCTTACCATTATGAAGAGCTTTAGTACAGGATGCTAATAAATCTACATTGGAAAAAAATGCCTACATGTTAAGCAGTGAATTGTATTTTAAGAGAACTTCAGGGGCATAACCTTCCCACAAGGAAGTACTCAAAAAGGTAAGGAGTTGGTGCTGTCTGCAGCAGTGCTGAGGATGCCTTTGAAGTTTCTAGAAACAAAGGGCAGAGTCACAGAGCACAAGGGAAAGAACAGGGACAGGCCTATGTAGCTGTGCAGCAACTGACAATGCACCAGTGTGGATGGAGTCCAGTGTCTTAGCCACTTGGTCCAAAACACTCTCCTGAGCTTCCCCAAAATTATGGCTAGAAAAGGGGGAGTTTTGCAGAATGAGAAAGTACTTTTACACATCTTAAAATAATTTCTTCAAGAGTTTCACCTCCAAATATACCTAACATACATGCAAAACAGAATCACTATTTAAGCATTCAAGTAAAGTTATCTTTCTAGGACACATTCACAGACCTACCAAGCATCATACCTTTATTTTTTCTGAGACCAACTGGAAGTGATGATGTAGGCATCAACTGTTCAATGGATACAGTAACTGTGTTTTCTACACCCTGGAGATTTGATTCTCCTGAGCCACCATCATTCAGCACTTTGTCTCGCTTACGCTGCTGACGCTTCTCTCTGTTACTGATTTTTGTTTCCCAAGCTCCTAAAACATCACCCAAATGAAAATATTACTAAGTCAGAGAGGAAGGAAAGATTTTAAGTCTGTATCGCATCAAAGAGAAGTCTGAGGGCAGTTTAACCAGTCAGCTTCAACCTTAGTTTGAAAACACTAACAAATGGCCAAAGTTAAGTTTTTCTGTGATAATACATGGCTTCACAGAGCAAAACATGAGTAACGTAAGCACCCTACTATCCATAATTTCTCAGTTTTTATAAGATTATTTAAAAAAAAAAAACAGTTGAAGTTACTAAATACTGTTGTTTCAAATATCAAATTTCCAGATATAATATGTGACTAGGGAGTTATGAGTTTCTTATGTTTCTTCATGAACCAAACACAAGTAAATCTTAAGCAGCATTTAAGCCATAATGTTTGCATTTTGTGTATATTTGTGTTCAGTACCTTCATCAGCTTCCTTTCCATCTTGACGAGATGAATCCTGAGCCGTTTTGGAATCTCCCTTTGATTTCTTTTTTTTCTTTGACTAGAATAAAAATAAAAATTATCTTAATGATTACCTACTGATCACCTGGCATAGTGATTCAGAATTCCCTCCCCAGCCCTCCCCACAAAATAAAGGAATAAATTTAAAACAGATTCTCGCAACAACCCTCTGTGAAATACTTATGCAGCACAAAAATGGCAGGTGGGGGGAATGTTACTTATGCTGCAGAGTACAAAGCCAGGTAGAAGAAGCTATGTTGGCAGCATCACAGTCACAGAGGAGAAATGTGCTGTTTAGCAGGCAGATACTACTCTGTCAAAATTTGTTTTGTGAAGAAGTATAAACTTTAGTTTCTAAAGTAGTTTTGGTGCAACAGGTAGCAATATAGAGTGTTGAAAAGATAGTATTGAGAAAAAAAAAAACAAAATATTGGGAGAAAGTTTATTGCAGAAAGCCTCGGAGCAAATTGACTTGACTACTTTCATAGAAAGAAAACACAGTACTGAAAAGCTTTTCAACCTAGTGAAGAAAGACCAGATAAACATGAATGAAAAACAACAAGACTTTTAAAAGAAATATGATTACCCACTCAAATGTTATAAGGGGAACTATTCACTTATTCACTGTCTCAGAAATATTTTAAGAATGCTGGATGCCTTTCTGGGATACATCTGACAGAGTCAGACTAGTACCTAGTAGAACTCACCTGAGTTCCCCACTGTTTAGTTTTCTAGTCCTAAATGTCAAAAAAGTGTCTAATAACCTTGCTAGGATTCAGAATTGGTAACACCTAATTTATTACCACAGTTTCTGCAGACATTCTATGGGCCCCCACAATGGCATGCAGTTCATATGCCTTAGACTTACCATGCCTCAAAAGTAATCTGTAGCTTCAATACAAGTGCTGAGAGCAGTATAGCTTGTTAGTGCAGCAGAGATGATAAAAAATTCACTGCTTATATGCAATGCTGCATCACCACACCCTTAACATTTAGGTAACTGATCTGAACAGTTAACTCATGGTTTAATGTACTAGGGCACCCAAACTACAGATGCAGCCAAACTGAATTCTCATTTGCTCAGCAGACTACCGACATACCAGCTAACTAATTTCTGAAAAGCCTCCAAAAGAGAAGGGCTGGTTTCAAAAGCAACCTGAGAAGAATTGGCTCTAAAATCATGAACAAATTATTTTCTAGGGCAACTTCTAAGGAAAGAATTAAAAAGGAAGGTGAAAATTAGCATTAAAAATAGTTATAAATTGCCTCTTCAAGCTCAACCATAGAAAGATTAGTAAGTTTGTACCTTTGTCTCCCATTTGCAGTTACACTGAGACTAGAACTTGAGATCCTAAAGTTTCCATCTGCAAAGCTATAACTACCCAACTGTCCTCTGGCACTAAGAGAACACCTGAAATTAATTCAGAAGTCTCCCAGACAACAGTTCAAGATGATTTCCAAATTGTAACTTCAGTTTCCTTATATAACTAGCTCCTATGAAGTATTGCAATCAAATTTTACACTTTTCAGGAAAACATCAAAGTTCAACAGCCAAAAAAGAAGTTTGTGATTAACAAATACTGTTTTTAAAAAGATCAAGAATGCAAATCCTGAAAACGTGTTTTACTTTCCTAAACCATGTTACCCTATTCTGAAAAACCAGAACCATTATTTTTTATCCAAATAACCCACCACCTGCTAAACTTTGTACTGTACCAGTTGCTATCTCAGTACCAAACTGACAAGAGATGCTAAAGCTGGAGCAAGCCAGCCGGTCATTTTGCAGAAGTCCATGCATTCAGAATGTCACCTTCTGCAACACACAAAGATGCCAGTGTTGGCTCTGCCAACAGCCAAAGAGCACATGAGGAATACTGCAAGCCTGCCAAAATTTTTTAAGTCTTTTAGATGCATTGTGCTCCATGCAAGAACAATAGAAAAATAAACCTTTCTTCTTGATCCCTAGTTGAGGAATTATTTCTAGTATTCAAGACAATGCAGCTATGTGCTTGCAAACAGAATGGATGATGACACTTTAACTTCCCACAGTCTCATCCACACAGTCACTTAAGTAAGTCTCTTACACTAAACATTAAAAAACCCCCTATACTATCGCAAGTTACTAATTGCAGAATCATAAGCCCTGTGATGAACAGCCAGAGTCCAGACATTACCCAAAGCTTTCCCTCCCACAAAGCAGAAAAACATGCAGAAAATTCACAACCCTGAAGCAGCCAAGAAATACAGAAACACAAAGAATGTGTGATTTTCACTGAAAGCATATAATGAAGCATAAAAAATAACCACATCCTACAGGCCATAGATTATATGTATTCATATATGTACACACATGCACATACAACTTCAATCACAGCCATTGTCTTATACCATTCATCCCAAAGATGGTGCCCAAAGACACACAGGATCCGTTACAACCTCAGTAGGTTTATAATGTTACAAATGTTACAGATGCACTGAGAAGCCTCACTAAATAATTATAAGCCTGTAGAGATACTGTAGTTCTTAAGGTTGTTCTTAAGTATACTTTTAATTGAAGGGTAACTATTTACCCCTGACCCAATAATTTTTTGCCCAGGGTCCCCCAAAATGATATGAAAACACAATTTGAATAATCATCCACATCCATGCAGTGGTACTCGTTTCCTAGAGCTGCAGCTTCAGCTTCACATTTTAAAATTCAGACCATTATGCTTGCAATTTTAAGGTGAAGTTGAGTTTAGGATTTAAACACATTATCTACTTGAAAACCTGCAGATAGAGTTATTCATTCAGGTTAAAACTGTGTTACGTTCTTGGGGGAAAAAACCCAAGAAAGTCAATCTGACATGCAAAACATGGGGAAGAGAAAGAGCCACACAGCATGGAACTTTAAGGCAAACATATTTCACAGAAAAGTCACTCAATTTGCCAATGGCAGAAACATTTAAAGCCCTATAGCAAACTAAAATGATACAGTCTTTTAGCCAAAATACTAACTTCAAAAGAAGTTACTGGAGGATAGTCAAGTATATTTATTAAAGCTTGAATGAGCTAAAGAAATGACAACAATCATGGAATGGCTTGGGTTAGAAGGGACCTTAAGGATTATCTAGTTACAACCCCAGCCATGGACAGGGACAACTTTCAATAGACCATGTTACTCAAAACCCCATCCAGCCTAACCTTGAATACTTCCAGGGATGAGGCATCCCCAACTTCCCTGGGCAACCTGTTCCAGTTTCTCACCACCCTCACAGCAAAGTGTTTCTGACTGCTTATATGTAATCTTTTATTTTTCCTCAGTATAGCTACAACAAAAGCATTTTATTGAAGAAAGTAAGTCAGAAAACAAAGACAGTAGGAAAACTTCATGCACAGTGTTAGCTAAAGAGCCAAATGAAAAAATTATCAAAAGTCCCAAGCATATCCATGTTGCCCATAAATGACAGCATATATGATAAGATTAGTCCTCAAGTTCAAAAAATAACACTGCCAGTAATACAGTTACCTTTTAGATTAGACATTGCAGATTCATGTTTAAAAAGATATTTTTAATGTAGCTATTTAATTTGCATAACAAAAAGTTCACACCAGACTTCAAAGCTGACACCATCAAAAAAAAAGAACTCTAATTACTAATAGATACAGCTGGCAAAAGAAATAATCAGGCACATGGTCTTAATCCTTTGAATAGTGGTTGCCCAATTGGTAGACCATTTACAAGGCACTTAACAATACTATCATTATGCTGCATCCCCATAGAAGCCATCAAGATGAAACAAACTTTATTTCTGTAAGCTTAACACTGTGTCACATGATGAACAGAGATATCAGTGTTCAGTGGGGAGCTGGGAGTGGGGTTTCCTTGACAAACATTCTGTGATAAGACAACTTCTGATGTCTCAGAAGTTAAGAAAATACTACTTTAGCTCTTTCCAACTTCAAATTAGATTAGTACTCTAAACAGTAAGAAATCTGCCTCTTCATTCATATAAGTAACAGGATTTCAACCCAAAAACAGAGTTATTAGATACTGAAATAATATACATCAAACTTCAACATTGTTGCTTTGTATCCATAACTAACCTTTTCATTCTTCTTTTCTGTGTCCACAGGCTGCTTTGTATTGTCCTTACGGACAGTTTGTATTACTTCATCTTCAGATACATCAAGGAAAGACCGTCCATTAGGCTGCGTAAACAATGAGCATAAATAATAAAAAAATTAGAGAAAGCAGATGAAGTAAAGATCAAATTACATTACTACTGAAATGCAATTACTTGTTAATGGAAAAATGCTTGTAAGACTACTGAATAGAGCAAACCAAATTGTGGATTGGTGTTCAAAGTATCTACTGCAATACTGTATTTACCAAACACAGAAATGAAAAAGGAAAGAGAACAGGTCTTCTCATTTCATCTCACTCCTATTCAATCCAAGAATTTTATAACAAAAGGTAAATGTCTGAAATTTACCAGCTTTTAAAAATTACCTGTAGCTGTTCTGAAAACCGATTCAGAACAGCTACAGTTGTACGTGCCATAAATTATCTAATTAAATTAAAACAAATACCACTTTGTAGCAGTTCAGCAAGAGGACTAATTTTTAAAAGTAATTTTTACATTGACCAAACATCTGCAACTTCTACGCATATCCCTCCCAGCTCACTTCCTTCACAAGTTAAACTTCATAGTAGAGCAGAAATTAGAAATCAAACATAAAGCATGACTAAGCACGATACCCCATTGTTCTTTTCAGACAGCCTTGATTACAGGCGTTACATTAGTCTATCATGTCCCCCTCACAGAATTAAGGAAAGAAAATGAGCATGTATTATTCAACATATAAAATTAAAACTCTGGACAATCATTACATGAGTCTTTACCTTTGACAGCAAAGGCATACACCTTAGCCTACATATTCCCCGTACAGAAATGTAGTAATTTAAGAGTCATTTACTTCTAACAAAAAGCTATGACTGAAGTAAGTCTGCTTAATTGCAGAAAGGATGAAAATATGCATGTATTATACTACTGTGAGCCATTAATTTCAGTGGGTGAAAAACAATTGTTAAGAATAATAATTTACAGAGTCCACCCAAATGTCACTGGTTCATGTTCAGAATGACTCGGATAAATTAATGACTGAAAACTAAATAAGCATAAACAGCTACTTCAAAGTTGCTTTAATTCCTCCAATTCTTTCAAAATAAATTTCAAGCTCTGTTACCATTAGTTATTCTTTTGTTATTAAAAACCCAAAAGTTACTTTAACTCTGCATCACAAACCTAATTGCTTTCAAGTGAAACAAAAGCCATATCACAACTTAGTGTGGCCTATTCCTTCAAATATTTGATCTGATCCTCAATTTAACTGTTACAGGCACTTAAGCCTTGCCACATTGTATTATGCTTACAAACCACCCTCCGCATAATTTCACCAGTGCATAACATAGTATTGCTTACTGTAGTTAGCAAGCATGCCAACTTCTTCAAAGTAACTATAAATAGAAATTGAAAGATCAGGTCACCTAACCCCTCTTCTCCTGCAACAACCAGCTTTAAACTGGACTTCTCACATCTAATATGCAGTATATTTCCCTCAGCATTCTGAAAATGAAGTGTATTTTACGAGTCTGTGTCTAGGAACTCTTATCTAAAGGTTCTTCTCAACAAAGTCCAAATTATTGGTATATTCCACAGGGATAGCAAAGAACTGGTATTTAATCTTGAAAACAACTCAGTTCTTGTGCCTCTCTATTTTCTCCAAAGCCTATCTAGCAGTAAAGTTAGATAACATATTTGATGCATCTAGTATTGGATGTGTATCAAAAAAGTTTGCAGCCAACTAACTTTTTAAATTCCGTACCTTGCTTTGCTTCTTAGCTATTACATATATATCTTAAATTGAAAACTACATTCTTAATCCCTCCCAACTATTCAAGAAACAGAAGTTTTAATATTTAGTTTAAAAAAAATTTCAGCTGTTTCTCTGAACTAATAAACTAGTTCATGTCCATTAGAAAGCCTCTGGAAAAATTCACCCACATGACTGTTCAAAATGCTGTCTGATCATCTGATCATGTAAGCAACAACATTTAGAAATACATTTGAAAACTTGCAATTTGATACATTCCGGGAGAAATACATTCCTTAATTTTAATATCCTTCTTTTCAGTGGAAGCTTTCCACATTTATTTTCTGCCCATAGATGAATCATTGAATTTCAACCAAAATCCACGTGACCATTTTTGGATATATCAAAGAAAGCAACAGAAACAGGAAAGAAAAAAAAAAATCTACAGTATTCAGAAATGTTTCATTTTAAAAAGACAACCACAGCACAAAGTTTGAAACTTTATGGGCAATATATTAAACAACCACTGACAAAATGAATTAATTCAAAATTGTGCAATTTATTATTTGCCATCTTTTTTACCCTCATCTTAAAGCTCCAAGCATGACGCAACAAGGCAGAAGTAATGCTGTCAGTAGCAGTACTGATTACTGAATGCTTTTCTTGCCTGAGGACCTTAAAATCCCAATACTTAAATAAATCTTTTTTCACACACATATGAGGGTGTTAAGATATACCAAACGTAGAAAATGTTTTGCATAGACTGTCAAAACGACAAGTATTCCTTAAACACGGTAGTGCAAAGGATAATTCAGTTTCATGCTTCAACCAGTACTAATGAAATTGTTATCACTCAATCTTACAACACTATATTAGCCAAAGTCCTCAGTTACATATTATAAAGATACCTCTGCTTAGAATATCTTTGGCCAATGGAAAACTCTGTTTCCCAAAGTTTCCTGTAAGCTTCTCTTCAGAAAAAAACTAAACAATTTTCTCTATGAGGCCTGAAGAATCCTACAGCTATACTTTTGTCATTTGACCACAAACATACACAAACCAACATGAGTACCAGCTGAAAGTATAAAGTCTTTACACAATCTAAGTGCAAATAAGCACTAAACAGCCATAGCCCAGAAAGTTCTTTCATTCAGACCAAATATGAAACTTCCTCAAATGAATGCACACATACTTTTACTAGAGTGTGTAGCATTTATTCTCCAGGCTCATGACAAACAATAGGAAGGACATAGTCAATTTGGTATTTTCCACATCTACAAATAGATGGAGTGAATGGCTTCTGAAAGTGGCAGCAGAGCACAGAAGATGGCTACTCTCAAGTTTCTGTGGTGTTTGGCAGATTGCACAGAAACCATATAAGAACAGCTTCACCTTTTCCTGCTGAAGTAGGAGAGAGAGGCACAGTCATTATTCATAAGGGGAAGGAATAAAAATTAAATATGAAGTTTTATGGACAGTAAAAAAAATTCTTAATGGGACCAAAGAGCTCTGCCTCCAGGAGTTAAAATAAAAACTAAAAAAGAAAAATGCAGCTTCGGGTTTATTGCACAGAATCTGATGTAAAGGCACCATGATACCTTGCTCCAAGCAGTCTGAGAAAGCCAGAACTGGCTCTATAAACTTTAATGTTAATGAATGCTAAATGTCTGCTTACAACAAGTAAATAAACAGAATCTCATAGGTACTACTGCATTCAGTCAATGCAGCGCCACTCCAAGAAACCTATTTTACTAGGAACATGAGGTAAGTTGTACCCTTGCAATATAACACTCTTCCTCAGAAAAGCTACAGTTAAGAACATTTCTGATCCTGACAAGTGTTACACATCACCTGCCATACAGTGAGCTCAGTAATTCTGTATTAAAGTAACCCTACAGCTTTTACTTAGACATCTGTAGTGTGTTCTTAAAGCCACAGACCAGTTGCTCTAAGCTTTCTGAAATGCCCACAATGGAAATCTAGACCCTGAGCATAGCAAGCTCTGTAGTAAATCTACTTGTAATAGGCTTACTCTTTTCCCCTTCCAGCCCTCAGTATTAGCATCACAGCACACAAACCACACGATGAAAATGACCAGGCAGCCATCAGTAAGAACTTTTGTTGCAGCTTTTAAGTTTCCAATGTTATTTTGAGAGTTTTTCACATTAAAGTCAGAAAACACTGGGACATGCTAATATTGGTCTCTCTAAACTTATCTTGGAAAATGAGCACAAGGAAGGTCTATTAAACTTTGTCACTGGTATAAACTTATTTGTACTACAGTTAAAGATTCAGTTTGTGCATTTCCTTTTGGAGGAAGGTAGGATTTTTTTCACCTCATCATGGAAATAAAGAATACACAGCACTATAAAAATAATTTTTAAAATCTTAATGATACAGGATGACAGCTTAAAAACAACTTTGCTCTTTTGATTACAAAAATATTTGCTCTTACATTGTCTTAACTTTATTCTATGCCTATGTAAACCACGCTCAATAGAGTACAATTATTTATATACACCAAAAATGTGGTTTTTTATATAAAATTACTAAAGTTTGCTTTTATGAAGCCCTATACTACAAAGCATTGTCAAGTCAACAACCCCTAACCTATCACTCTATCTTCTGTATGGAGGCATTTTTTTAATGTCTTAGGCAGAGACTTGCAAGAGTTTATGATTTGTTTTCTTACTGGAGTTTCAACTAAACAAATCAAGCAAAATCGATCTAATTTCTAGGATTAGTCTTTGTTGTCAAGAAAGCATAACATATTTATTTAACACTGAAGTATCTGCTTCTCCAGATGGCAAAAAAATTACATCTTTAGCATGCTTTCTCCAAAATGGAGAACCTAACCACACTGCAAAGATTCTGAATCACGTTTCCTCTTCTTGGTTCTCAGCATTCAGTCTCTTGTAACTTCCAGAAACAACTTCAACAGTTCAATGTTCAAATACAGGTTGGTGGCACATGCAGACTTTTTTTGTTCTGTTTAAGATGTTCTAGCCTTACATTTTCATTAAAAAGTTTCCCAAACTTCTCAAATCTTAATGCTGTCACAGACTCAAATGAAGAAACAAACCCATTGTCTCTCTCTTGTCATTAGGGAAACGATTCAGATTTTATAGAACAAGATATTATTATATGACACAGTTGTAATAGGCAGGGGACATCTGTTACACTTTCATTCCTATAATCCATTTGGACATAAATAGGATTACAAACAACCTAACAATATAAACGCTACAGAAGCAATCCCTTCAAGCCCCAAAACTGTGACAACAGTAAGCTTTGAAAGGACAGTTGACAATTTCTGCATTCCACTAATTTTCTCTTAAGTGGATGCATACTGTCAAAGAAAGAAGGTTCCCACACCACATATTAAGGAATTTAAAAAAATATAAATTACAGGAATGATCTCTTTTTAAGGGTCTGCTAAGACACAGATTTCCTTATTAAAGGAGATGATCCTTACTGTAACAACAAAATCAGACAGATTCCTATTGAAGCACGCTCACATCAACATTGACACTAACATGTTCTATTGAAAATACAGAGCAAAAAGCTTACTCAAGTTTGAATCATCATAGCATTTATCTGGCTTAGAATGCTGCTTCCAACAGTCTTTACCTGCCTAGACTACAACTCCTGTCTCGAAATTCTAAGCCATGCTAAAGTCTCCACCACTCGTTACTAACCCTATTACTTAGTGAGTAATAATAGTAATAGTAGCTTTCATGCAATTTTTGTTTACAATAAAATGCTTCCAAAAAGCCAGCTTTTTCCTCATCATCCAGGACTATTAATGTTTAGTTTACTTGTGGCAGCGCTGCTCCTCCAGGTTTTCAAAAAGCAACCAAACAACCCAGACGACTGAAGACGGCTCCAGAGCAGTCAGGACTCCCCCATCTCTTCCCTCCACAGGCAAATATCGCACGGCGGCTCGGGGGGACCTCTACGGCACCCAGATCTTTGCCACCGGCGACAGGCCTGGGGAGCTGCAGCCGCGCTCGGGGCCGCTCGCCAGACGCGACCCCCCTCGCCTCCCCACTGGGACCCGGCCGGGTGCCAACGCCCGCCCGGTCCCGCTGCTGTCAGTACGCCTTTCACCCTCACTGTCCTCCCGGCTCTCACACCCCTCTCACCCGCGCCGCTTTCTCCAGCAGCTTCTTCCTGGTTCGCTTCTTCTGTTCGTCGCCTTTGAGGCTCAGCTGCCCGGGGCCCGGGCCCGCCGCCTTACCCTGGCCCCCGCCGGCCGTCAGGCCCGCGCCGACAGCCTCGTCACCCTTCCTCACGGCCGCGCTCCGCGCCGGCTTCTTGCGGAGGCCGCCCCCGCAGGCCGCGGCCAGCAGCAGCCCCAGCAGCACGAACCCCAGCGCGGCCGGGACCGCCAGGGCGAGCCAGGTGGGCAGCGCCTGCGGGTCGAGGCCCAGTTCGAGGCCCAGTTCGGCACGCAGCAGCCCGAGCCCGCCCGACAAGGCGTCCCGCACCCGGGCCGCCGCCTCCTCAGCCCACCGGGCCGCCACCTCCTGCCAGCTTCCCGCAGCCATCGCGGTCCCCGGCCTCGCAGAGGCCCGAACCGGGCGGGGCGGCGAGGGCGCGCTCAGGCCGAGCGCATCGCGGCCTCAGGAGAGCCGCGCCGGCCCGCCCGAGCCGGAGGCACCGGGAGTGGTGGGATGGACGGGACGGGACGGGACTGGACGGGACGGGACGGAGCCTCCGCGGGACGCGGCCGCCTCAGCCTCGGGGCCGCCCGGGTCTCCTCCTCTTCCTCCTCCCCGCCCTCCGCCTCGCGCACGACGTCACCGCCCCGCCGCGCGCCCGCCGCAGCGCGCCGCCATCAGCGCGGGGCGGGGGCGGCACCTCCCGCCTCCTCCGCCTCCTCCGCCTCCTTCCCTGCCGCGCCCGGCCCTGCCCGGCCCAGCCAAGGGCGGTGCCGGCAGGGGAGGCGGCGGGCTCGACGTGGCAGGCAGCGAACGGAGAGGGAGCGGCGGGAGCGGCCGAGGGGTTGGAAACGACCTCTGAGATCGTCAAATCCAATTTATGACCGAACACCAGCCTGCCAACTAGACCTTGGCACTAAGTGCCACGTCCTGTCTTTCCTTAAACAGCTCCGGGGTGGGCAGCCCATTCCAATGTCTGACCACCTTTTCTGTGAAGAAATTCCTTCTGATGTCGAAAGTGAAGCTTCCCCGGCAAAGCTTGAGATGATGTCCTCTCGTCCTGTCACTGATTTCCTAGGAGAAACCTAGGAGAAACTCCTAGGTTCTTCCTAGAAGAGGCCGCCCCTGCCACCTGGCTACACCCTATTTTCAGGTAGTTTTACAGAGCGATAAAGTCACCCCTGGGCCTCATTTTTTTCTGAACTAAACACCCCCGGTTCCCTCAGCCGCTTCTCACAGGACTTGTGCTCCAGCCTCTTCCCCAGCTCCCTTGCTTTTCTCTGGACATGCTCCAGCACCTCAATGTCTTTCTTGTAGTGAGAAGCCCAGAAATGGATGCAGGATTTGAGGTGCAGCCTTACTAGTGCTGACTGCAGGGTGAGTCACTTTTGTGGTCCTGCTGACCAAGCTATTTCTGATACAGGCCAGGATGCCATTTGCCTTCTTGGCCACCTGGGCACACATTGGCTCATGTTCAGTTGCTGTCAGTCAGCACTCCCAGCTCCTTTTCTGCTGGGAAGCTTTCCAGACACTGTACCCTAAGCCTGGGGCACTGGGGTTGCTGTGACCCAAGTGCAGGACCCAGTACTCAGTCTCACTGAACCTCTTAAAATTGGCCTCAGCCCATCGATCTGGCCTGTCCAGATCCCTCTGCAGAGCCTTCTTATTATCCAGCAGATCAACACTCCCACACAACTTGCTGTCAACTGCAAACTTGCTGAGGGTCAACTTGATCCCCTTGTCGAGGTCATTGATAAAGATGTTAAACAGAAGTGGATGCAGTACTGATCCCCGAGTAGCGCCACTAGTGACCAGCTGCCAGCTGGATTGGTTCCATTCACCACCACTCTCTGGGCCCGACATCGAGCCAGTATTTCATCCAGCAAACAGTGCACTCGCCCAAATCATCAGCAGCCAGGTTCTCCAGGAGAATGCTGTGGGAGACAGTGTCAAAGGCTTTATTAGAGACCAGGTAGGCAACATCCACTGCCTTTCTTTCCCTCATCCACTACTTGGGTCACCTTGTCATAAAAGGACATCGGTCATAAAGGATGCTTTAGTGTAGACTATTTTCATTTTTCAGAAAATATTAACTGTTGTTGCAACTGGTTGCAACATTTCAGCCACCCTAACATCCCAAATGAAGTATTCTAGAAGTATTTTAAGAAGTTTAAGATGTTGCACTATATAGGAAGAGGTGACAGAACAGTGATCAGATAGTTTAAATAGTTTTAGGCTCCGAATAAATAAATAAATTAATCATAAATAAATAAATAAAGTATCAATAGAGAATATATTAAATCAATATTATGATTTATTTGAATAAATGAATAAATTTATATGAATAAATAAATCAATAAAAATATGCCTAACAAATTTGAAAGCATTGTTCAGCTACAGTACATTTTGTGTTTTGTGTGTACATACATACATATGTATATACATACATATGTATATGTATGTATGTATGTATATGTATATATTAAACCTTGGCCACAGAACAGTAAATACTGTTCATTTTAAAGAAAGCACCGCAAGAACCTGGTGGGGCTAAATTCCACAATCCGAGCGATTGACACGGTGGTTTTCACTGCAGCGCCGGGGCACCACCAAGTGGCAGCATAGTGAGGAGCCGAGCTCTCGTCGGAAAAACATTTCTGTCTTAAAAAAGAACAAAGAGAGCAGATCCGCACCTGGAAATAGCCAATTTTAGTTTGATTCGGCTGGTAAAGTAAGTTAATCTGAAAGGAATAAATATATTTTTATTCTGAACCAATGAGATAGAGCCATAAATAGGCATACAGTTGTAGCAAATTGAAATATTTTGAAGAAAGACTGTGTGACTCATTAAAACACAGTTGGGAACAAATATACTACTCTGACTGTACTCATCAAATAAAGCAAATGTTTTCTTTGGAACTAATTTTGACACATATTAGTCTAGTATTAATCTTCAACTGTATTAATAGATCTGATCAAAGTTACCCCAAGGACTCTTCTAGCAGTGCTAATAAAAAGCATCATCTTCCTCATGCCATTCTCCCAAAGATCACATCATAAGATTACGCATTACACATGACACATTAAAAAAGAGAAAATAATGGCAAAACCAAAAAGAATGGAGACAAAGCTTAAACTTATTTTTTAAAATGACAGCTCTGTTGACTGTGCAAACATTCCTTGTTTTACCACAGCAGCCATTAGACATACCTTACACAATACCTTTCCACCATATTTAAAACTCCATACCTGCTGGTTGTCATGGCATGAAGAAAACCTAACTATTGCTTTGCAGTCTCAAAATACCTGTTTCAAAAGGTTTTTATAATTATCTTGAATGATATTGAAGCCATGTCTCTTGCAGCTATAGACATTCTTTAGACTAGAAGTCAGATGGATACGGCAGAAGCAGATGAAGCCTCTGATCAGTTAAATAGGCAGAATCCCAACAAAACACATTCAAGGTTGTTGTGACAGGAAACTGAAAAAATCTTGAACAGTAAGCAATTTTGCTGTCTTATATGGATCATATAAGACATATCTGAGTCATATCACATATCTGAGACATATCACATATCTGAGTTGCTTTAAGGTGAACTCAGTACATAATTCCATGAAAATACTAAATTATATAGTCATTATTTTTCTGGAAGGAGGGAGCAACAACAACAAAAACATCCCTGATCCAAGAATCACCATCCTTGGTAATGTTAACAAGTAGTTGGAAAAGGGATGAGTTTTCATTGAGAAATTTCTCATCTAGGTCATGTCTGGGTGCCTTGAGCCAAGACTCAGCCCAGGCTGAGGAATGGGCTTAGAGTTAAATGTTGCATTAGGAGAATGAAGGTCGTCATGCCTAGAGATGCACTTGGTGTGGAGCTACCAAGAACTGCCATAAAGAGGTAGGACATGAAAAGAATTCTTTCATCAGGCCATGGCTGAGCATGTTGGAGAAGGCTCAGCTGATGTCTGGGATTAGGGTTAATGTTAACATTACATACCTGGTTGGGAGAGAGATAAAACCCGGGGCTATAGTTGGTGTGGGGCAGAAAAGGAGCAGCCAGAGTAAGGCTGCAAAAATACCTCTTCCCTGAAATCTTTTTAATCTGGGTGCTGGTTCAGGATCTGTAACTAAGGTTCAACCCATCCTTTGCATTCAGACTAAGTCAGACTTTTAACAAGGCAAAGCCTAGAACTCCATTTTGATAAAACAATTTGCTGTAGGAATTCTCTTAGGATAACTTGTTCATCACGGCTATGGCTTGGGGTCTTTGGCTGGTCTCTGCAGATACCAGGTGTTGGAGTTGTGGTTACAATTAGGCTTAGGGACAGTAAGCAGGCCAAGTTTGAATCCCCATTTGGAGTGGGGCAGGAAAGAATTATTCTCAGAGAAGTTTCTCATCTGGTTGATGGTTAGGGGCTTTGGGCTGTCTCAGTTTGAATCTATGATTAGGGATCTGCTAATGTTCAGCTTTGGGAAAAGAGAGAAAGCCTAGCAGTTCATTTGGTCAGGGATTGAAAAAGGATTGAAAAAGGAAGTGACAGGGGCAAAAATAATTGTTCCCCAAGGACACATTCACCTGGGCTATGGCTTGAGAATCTTGAGCTAGACCTCCCTTGACACCTAGGTTTGGGATAAGAGTTGGAAGAGACACAAAGAGTAGAAACTCCAGTTTACTCCAGTTAAGCCTGGAAAAAGGCCGCCAAAGGAAACAGTAGAATATCAGAAGAATTCTCTCCTGAAGTCCTGTGCTGTTGTCTTGGTGTAGAGACTAGTTTAGGAGAAAAACACTCAAGAATGAGTGTTTCCTCTAAAAGAAGGGGTTCCAACAATCATTGTCTGCCGATAAGAAATGAAACTAGTGGATGAAAGTGAAAAAAACCCCAGCCATTTATTGATAAACAGAGTGCCCATATGGAGCAGTAAAAAAGTAAATAAATGCTAGATATTGCATTGTCAGAACTTAGCCCCCTCCATCCCCATGCACACGCACACACCGGAACAAAAACCCAAAATGCCAGTGAAAGCAAAAAACAACAGCGGTTTGCCACTTGGTGGGGGCAAAATGGCATGAGTTTTCAGGGGAAAAAAAACCAACCAAAAAAACTCCCAGTAGTTTCAAAGAGCAGTTTGGGCAAACAGATGTGAAACCTGCTGAGTCTCTGACATTGGTTCCCTCTTCACAGCAGATGAGGCAATTGAGCTTTCTCTTGCTGACCCAGCTTTTTCCAAGACATGGGGCCAAAATGGAGAGGCCCTTTGTCTTTCCTGCCGATTTCTTGGATCTCAGACCAACACCAAACCATCCAGTTCACTTCGAAGAGTTGCTGAAGAACTGCTGCTGCAGCCTCTCCAAGGTCAGGGAAAGAAACAAAAAAATCCTTCTGCCTTGGCTAACAAAAAAACCTCATGCTAGCCAAGCAAAAACCCAGACCACATGCCATGAGCTGAGGCTTTGGAAAAGCCCACCGAAGAGCTCCAAGGCTCCCTTCTCCTCCCAGACCTTAAAGGTACAGCAACCATTTTTAGGCATGAAGAAAGCTATAAAGGAATAGACTAATCATCAGAAAATCACCCCAAGACAATTATGCTTAAATTTACATGAAGAAACATTTATCTGAGTCATAGCTAGGAATTCAAGGACTCATCCAGCACAGTGTCTGGGGTAGTTGGGGAAAAGTCCACATGAACACATAAATTTGGGACTGGGAGAGAGACAAAGCACAGAGCTTAGTTAGGAGAGAAGCTTGAAGAAGGTTGCATGTTGCAAAAAGTTATTGTCCCCTGAGAGTTTGTTTACCTGGGACATGGCTGGTGGACCTGGACTAGCACTCAATTGTCTTCTTGGAGTGGTCAAAGCAAGACTTTGAGCAGTTACAGTTTTTCTGATGCAGTGCTTCTGGAAGGATTTCTTTCCTAAGGGAAAAGGAAGAGTTCAGTTATATGAGTAACCCATGTTCTGCTCTGAACTTCAAAGTTCACCTCATTATTTTTTTTTCTGTTGGCATGATCAGCTTTTTGAGCTGAGACAGAATTCTAAATCAAAATTCACTATTAAGGAGTAATGTGTATTTCAAAGTCTTTCTCAATTTTACATTATTTTCCATATTAGTTCACATTCTTGTGCATAACCATGTAATTCAAATACATTCTGATAAAAATACTAAGCTTTATTCTCTGTATGATGCATAAGTCTGTTCTCATTAAACCTTTGACATAAGTAGTGTTTAGTCATCAAAGCTAATTTGTTGTTATGACTGATAGAGCTCAATGCCTTGGGAGGTGAAGAACACTTTGGCAGACTATTCATGTTCAAATTTCTATCAGCCCTAAACACAGAGAAAAATAAATATTCAAAGATTTTCTACCCATCTGAGAAAAAACTCCTTGATTAATGGAAAGCAAACACTAAATTATAGGCCTATTAGCTCATATCTTTGGTTGTATGAAATTGTATTATGTGTATATTAAATGTCTCCAGTAATATGTGTGTTTGGAGAGTTTGCACAGCTTTTTTTTTTTTCATAGGCAGGACAGTTTTCCTAATACAGCATTTTAATCAAGAAGTGGTTGCTGTTCATAGAAGTGGCACTAAGTTAACTTTAAACCATATGGTTAATTTATTAGCAATACAATTACAGAATCCAGGCATGCAGGCTCATTTACACATTTAACCTGTAGCACTGCAGTCTGTATTTCTCACTGTCCTGTGCTGTCAGTACCTGAGCTAGCAAAGGTCAGAAAACTGCAGGGATGTCAATGTAGACCTATTCAAGTTCTTTTGGTTGTTCATGTATGTCCCATGCTAAATAATTTTGTTACAGGCTTGGACTGTTTTCTGTAATTCTGTCCCAGAGGTAGGTGAAAATATTCCAAAATACCAATCAGCTCAGGGAAATGACAATCACAAAGGAAAATGTCTCTCTTTCAGTGACCTTGCCATGCAGCACACTTTAGGCACCCAAAGGAAGCCTAATCTCATCCTGTTCTCCCTGATGGCTCATGTAGCAGGGTGCTGGGAAGCTTGGGCACCCTTGGCTGTGATGTCTACCACAGAAAAGATCTCTTCTTGGCAGCTATAATCTTAAACCCAGAAAACCAAACACCTTTCCTGAGGTAGAATATAATGTATTTTCCATCCCTTCCTTTAGTCAATAAAAAGCTATATAGTCCCATGGGAGGAGGAAAAAAACCCACCAGTCAATCATAAAACTATGAATAATACATAGAACATATGTGAATTCAGTCTGAAACATCAATCCTAGAGATGGTATTTCCTAATTTTTGGGTACTTGGTTTGGCATTCTTAATTGTTCTTAATTGAAAAATTTACATACAAATTAGAATTTTTAGAAAATAAAATAGAAAAAAAGTTTTCCTGGTTTTAAATCTACTTCAGAGGGACATTATTCCCATACAGAGTAAAAACTTCAGCCTCATTTGAAACTAATTGAAACCTGACTCTCTGAAAGACTGCAGTGTCTATAGTGTGTGTGTCTATGGTGCTCGAAAAAACAATGCCAGGGATTATTTCAGTTCCTGGCCATGGGGTGGCACACTCTGGCTCACACACACACACTGCTTTAACTGATGAACTGTGTTTATACTGAATAGGTTGTGCCTCTGGGTTTCATTTGGGTACCATGTGATGTTCCTATGACCCTGAGAGATAACTGCTATTTTTTGGTAGGTTTTTTCCTTAGGTCAAGCTGTCAGACACAATGTCAGAGCTGTTGCATCTTGCCAGAGAGAAGTTTTTATAGAATGAGATTGAGGGTTGCATGCTTTGTACTGTAAGGATCTGTGAAGATGTTTCAACACATGGAGGTTTGTAGGTCTGAGAAAGCCAAACTACATCAACATTGCTTAATGTAAAATATCCTGGGTATGCTGCCTGAGTTTTGGTTGGTAAGTTAGCTGGTGTGGTCCAAACTAAGCTCAGGATGCAAATTTCCTCCTTGACATTGGCCAAGTTCAGCCTGAAAGTCTGAAGTACAGCATGAAATACCACTTAGATTTCTATGGAATGTGTGCATTAGCTGCCAGATCAGTGCTTTTTGGTAGTCGTGTAGTTGTTACTCAATCATTCTGTGCATTGTTTTGATCTAACCCAGAGCACTACTATGCAAAACACTCACATTTAGAAACACAGAGTAAATTAAATTGGAGTGACCCATGTATTCCCATTGCATGCAAGAAGTAGGGCTAATTCTGAAGTTTGATCAGGGTGCTCAGGCTTGCCCAATCAGGTTTTGAAATACTCCAAAAATGGAGATTCTTCAGGTTCTCTAGTTTCATGTGCCAGTACTTGGCCACATTTTTGTGAAAAGTATTAGCTTCATCTCCATCTGGAATGTCATGTGATGTGGCTTGCAGCCTCTTGTGGTTTTGCTGTGCCCATCTGAGAAGAGCCTATGGCTGTTTTCTCTACAACTCTTCTTTAGTTAGCTGAAGACAGTAATTGATTTCCTCTCAGCCTTCTTTTTTCCAGGCTAACCAAAACTGAATCTTCTAAGGCATATGCTCCAGCCCTGTAAGTATGGAAAAATATTGAGAAAAAAGTGACTTTTACATTGAGAAAATATATTTTAGAGCCTGAAATCAGTATATAAACAAACAAAAAAAAGCAAATTAGAAGAAAGCTTGGAACTAAACAGATACTTGGGGTTGAAAAACTAAACCTAGACAAAAGCAAGAATTCCTTTCTGAAAAGTCAAAACCAATTCTGGTCAAAGAAAATGCGAAGTATGCTTCCCCCCCACCCATTTCTTTTAGAATGATGTCTTTTGCTTAGTCTTTTTCTTGTTTTAGCTATTTTTAAAAGGAGAGAATATTCTTTTGAAACAAAAATCTTTAGTTTCAAGCTTTTGGCATATCTGAACAGAAATATTATATTGCAAAGTTGAACTGTTTCAGTCTATATGAAATTTCTATCCTGTCCTCCAACTAAAACTTCTAGTCATCATTTTGACTCAAATTTATAAACACTTCCCTTTAGTTCCATTTTACCATATTTACTATTAATACATTTTTTCTGTGTTAAGCTTTAAGAAGCATTTTATAGCTTCCAAAAGGTGAACAAGCATGTTTCATTTAAAAAAAATGAAGACCTAAAAAGGCACAGGTGTTGAATTCCACATATTTTTCAAGGCATTTCCATGATCATGACCCAGTGGGATCACTGGCAATCACTGATGACTGCACACTGAATTTCTGAGCAGCATCCCAACTTTCTGCCTGCAGCTGTGCTGTCTCTGTGCCATCAGAACATCTTACCAGACTATGGCCTTTGACCTTAAGAAAATTCTGCATGTCCCCTTTCCTTCATTTTTTCCATTCTATTTGTAGAGTCCATTTAAAGTAAAAAAAAAAAAAAAAAAAGAGCGGTCATCTAACATAATAATTTCTATGATAATTAGGTTTATTATTTGTTATTTGTGCAGACTATTCAACAATTGCTTCTCCTTTTTAACTGTGTCTAAAATAGTCATTCTGTTTCCTGTATTAAAATCATACTGTTTCTGTTTCCTGTATTAAAATCTACTCTCAAATCCTCTCATGAAGTGTAGGATATTCTTTCAGGAATTCCACTCAAAAACAGTAAGAAAGTATTCTCAGTACATCAGCAGCCTGTGTGCATTAGGGAAGAAATAACATTTCTTTGCAAGACAATGGTCTCCTATTAAAATCTAAGGTGATACAATTACACAGGTGCCAAAGTGCCTCCTACAGTTACATTCAATTCCTAATTTTTTTAATTTCTAATTTTTTTAATGACCATTTTTCTCAAAGTTTTCTCTGATAAATCCTGAAATACTGCATTTCTTGCTGTATCATTTGAACAATAACGGAGAGAGGAGATTTTTTAAAAGGCCAATAAATAGTTCATTTATTCTACAGGGCAGAAGTAACATGCTGCATGCTCCAGAGTGGATGTTAGGAGTTTTTCCTTTCTAGTTGGCCCTGCTTCTTTTACTGCCATTTCTGCAACCTCATCTATTTATCCTTTGACTTAGCTTCCTCCTAGACCTTTCAGTTCCCTTTGATCCTGCTGTGTTTTTCATTCCAGAGTTATGCCTGCACTCTTGCCCTTTTCTAATTCCATAGTTCCTGTTATTCATTCCTGGCTACTTCTTGTTATAAAATGTATAATGCTATATATAATGTATAATATAGCAGAATAAAACCTAATAAAACATAACATAACATAACATAACATAACATAACATAACATAACATAACATAACATTAGTTTATAAGTTTGCTAGTCTTTACTAGAATTACTCCATGTGCATGTTACATCTAGTTTTTATCCTACCTGTGTTATCATGAATTGTCAGACTTGTTACAAGGGTTGCCTTAAGCTGGTGAAGAATTGCTGAGGTTGGTTGGGAAAAACATGAGCTGAGCCTTTCTTATCTTGCACCTGGCTCAAGTAAGGCCTAACAACTGAAGGATGTTCAGAGCAAAGTGGAGGCCTCACTGCCCAGTGTTGTTCCAGTGAAGCACAGAAGAGCACCTGTGCCTCCAAACCAGTCATTGGCTTCACTCCCCCTTTCACCATGCAAAACAAGACTTGCTACAAATCTGGTTCTTTAAAGAGATAAGTATGCATGAAAAAGCTCTCAGGTGATTATCAGCCAGCCTTCAGTGCTTCTTTTGTAGGTGGAGGAGAACCAAAGTGTTTATTTTACTCCTTGTATCAACTGAATTCTGAGTCAAAGTAGCCAAGACTGTCATGGAGCACTTTGCTTATTAAGTTTCACTCCCCTAAGAAAGCAAATGAAAAGAGAACATGCCTTACATGTTCTTACATAATTACCAAACCCCCACCTGTAACATGCAATTGTTCCCTCCTTTTGGGATGGACTAAAAATTATTGTATAGAGGAAGGAAGAAAAAGAAAGATAAGAGAAGGGGGAAAACACCTCTGCTTTTTTTTGGGATCAGTCAATGGACTGTGTCTCTCCTCCTTCTCAAAAGGAAGCCTCTAGATGAGCACCTGTATTAGAGCAGTCCTAGGAATATTTATTTACACGCACACACACACACACACACACACACACACACACACACACATATTCATCTCTGTTACTGTACCTTTGGTAGCTACACATATTAACTCTCTGCAGTTAGTACATTTGCCACTGTCAATCCAGAACCTGTTTCTTCAATAAACCATACTATTTGTGACTCTGGATCACATAAGGCTTTACTGAACTTGGCCAGAGCTCTAATATCAGAGTGGTAAATCACACTACTCCTGGATCATGCTCACACACATTTGTATTGAACACAATCAGACTCATACTGTTGAAATTGCACTACTTGTGAATCTGTGCTCATCAAAGTTCTTATTTAATATGATCAGACTTAGATTGCTGAACTGGTTATAATCAAAAATTAAACCCAGCAGCACCCAGCCTCTGTGATCCCTGAGGACCAGCTGGACCACAAAGGGTTTATTTTCTGTCAAATTTCTATACTCTTAATGAAACGAATGCAAAGTGCTCAGAGCAGGTCAATACCCTTTTTGATGCATCATTTCCAATTTTTTTTGGTGGGATTAGGTACACTGGCATCTCCTTTATGTGTCCCTTGGGACGTCTCTGCAACATGGGTTTTTATTACTGTTGTAAGGACCCAAACACTTGAATGGATCAGGTTGGCTGAGAAAAGGAAGAAAGAGACTCCATCTGCTATATGATTTAAAGAAGAATGACATCCTGAAATAAAGAAAAAAATTGACTTAGTGTACTCCATTTTTGGCTCTTCCTTAGAGATCTTGTATCAGTCTTGGTTACTAGTGAGTACTTGGCATATTTCTATTCTGATTAAATTGTCTGTCTAGACTGATAAATATCCAAGCCTCAATAAAATTACAGCAGAAATGCAGCTTTTGGAACTGTCTTCTGAAGAAGTAGAGAACTAGAGTAGTTTAATCCTCAGGAGAGAGGAGAGGGTGCTGTGGTACTGGAGAAGGACAGATCAGGAGAATGAAAAATAGTCAGAGACTTGCAGTGTTGGAAAATTGTTTGGGATGGCTTAAAAAGAAAACTTTGATCTGGTCCCTTGTGCACCCTTCACCAGCCATGTTATCAGTAAGGGTGTAAGGGAAAAGTGAGAGCTGCATCAAGAGTAATAATGATATGAAAAATGGTTTATTTCCTATTATCATCAGGTTTCCTAATAATTTAAGTGACGTTTTAACAAGAATTAACTGATTAGGAACACTGGATGTGGTTTTTAAGATGTTGCAACAAAGCATTAGAAAACAAGATTTCCAAACTTGCATCCAGTTAATGAATTTTGTCTGCTGTAAGACTGTCAACTGCTTTATCCAGCATTGAAAAATGATGTGGAAAGAAATGATGATGAAAAATGAAAAATTATGTAGAAAACTTTTCACTGTGGAGTCAAGTAGAAAAACCAGGTGAGCAGCACTCAGAGAAAAAAAGACCAACTGTTGGACTTGGTGTATTTCACCATGCCTTCCTTGCATTAATCCCCTCAGTCAGAAGCCACCAAAAAGAATAGCAGCACTTTACACTTCTTTTTGTTTTCTGAGGAATGTGCTGATCACATTTGCATTTTTACTCAGGACTAACAGTCTGACAGTGTTGAAAATGTAGTCTTTTCCATTCAGATTGTCTTTAGATAAAATTCACATCTTAAACATTAGGTGTTGCTGAAAATTCCTTGCCAGCTGCAGAAGTTAAAAAGGAACAAAAAGTGCGCTACAATTTAACTACTTAAATGAATTTTGGATCATCTAAGTTCTTCAACTGCTTATTTTTTGTCTTTTTCATTGGGTTCCTGTGAGAAACCAAATAACATGTGTAGTGTACAAACAGAAAAAAAAGGCAGTTTCTGTCCATGAGACTGAACCTTGGTAGGTATCCCCTCTACTTGGTTCAGAAATATTTGTTGAGCATAGAATCCTTGGTCATGTTTTCCTTGGTCCCAGGCAAAACATACAGAAATCTTGAATCCTGTGTACATGCAGTCAGTTCTCTACACAGGTACTTGGTACCCTCTTCCAGAAATATTTTTGTCATGCCCTTACCCCTTTCTGCCACCCTCCCAACCTGAGCACTTTGGTGACTTTGAAAATTCAGCCTTGTTGTAACAAGTGGGAGGAGTTTAAAACAAAGATGAACTACCCAGAGACCAAGGAATTGAAATGCTTCCTCCTGGAGAGAGAGGCATAAAGACTTGCCAAAACCATGAAATGATACCAAGAAGAAAAATGTCACAAATGATCCCACTGAACTCAATATGGGTTTTTGTGTTGGCATATGACTGTGAATTTAAGCTCAAACATGCAGAAACTGGGCTACAGAGAGGCAGCAGCAAGTTCCAAGTGAGTCTAAAAAGGTTTTTTTTAAGCTCTGCCTCAATGTTGCCAGCTAGGAAATGGGGGGGAAGGAGAAATTTCGTTCATGGGGAATAAATATACAACACCCCACATTTGAAGTGTACTCACGTGATTTGGATTCTGACACAAGTCCAGGAGAGTGAAATAATTTATTGATCCTACAAAAACAATTAAGAATAAAAAGAAGAAAAAAAAGTAAGAATATTTTCAAGATGTCATTATTTTTCTCTTTGGTTTCGCTCCTCCTGACACTAATTAGCTGCAGCACATAAGACAGAGCTGCTATTGCCCAGCACAGCTTTTTCTGGGTACTAGGCAGCAATACCACAGGACTCTGCACTCACATGAACCCAAGACAGGAACAGGCATGGGAACAGCCACAGAGAAAGAAGAAAGAAAATAGCTTAGAACTGAGAGGAGGTTTAAAAAAATCAGGTTTTGACCACTTGGGAAAGGTTTGATGCCCAGGAACCTTTGCCACCAGAGAGCAATGAAAGCCTTTAAGTACACACATCACCAACACAGTTTAAAAGACTCCCTTATCTGTCACTGAATAACATGGGTTTTTCTTTAATATTTAGTCTGAATCCAGTGTAAAGACAGTAAAAATCAGTTGTGGTAGTACGGCTGTCTTAAAAGTATACAAATGATACTCTGGATACAAATACTTTTAAGTATTTGTAATATTTTAAATATTTGAGCTTTTTTTTTTTTTTTTTTTTTTGGTTAGTTGGCAAAACATACTTGTTACAGGACATTAGATATTTTATATGCAACTTTTTAGGGAGAAATGGATACCTATCTACTCTAAATCCTCTCATCCATAATGTTATACACATGACTAAGTTTGATTAAGTTTCCTTTAATCTGATGTGCATTTTTTCCTCTTACTCTTATAAAGAGATGGCATTTTCACTACAGTCTTCAGTGGATAGGGACATTATGCAGTATGTCTGCATTAGTTTCTCACCATTCCTCAGTTGCATGAGAAAATGACATCTCTCTGTTGCTGAAGTCACAAAATAACTGATATTCTAACCATGGTTATTAAAATCTAAAAATAATTAATTACTAATGGTCTATCATCAGAGTGCCCCTGAGACCAATGTGTTCTTAAAAAATTAGGAGTTAAACTGGGGGGGAATTCTTGAGATTTGGTTTCTCAACAATGTAAGTGTATGGTCAGGGACCAAATGGGATCTTCATATTACCCAGTGCAAGAAATGCAGCAACTTCCAGTCAGCCTGTGCTCACTGCCAGCTGCCCACAGCTCTGCCCACGCATCTTTTCCTCTCCAGCCTGGGGTTCTCAGTGTGCTGGCTCTCCAAATGTGAGTTTCTGCTTTTCAGCTCTCTTCATACTAGAAGAAATATGAAAATACTTGAAGTTCATTTTTAAAGCAGCATGCAATAATGAGGATGGCGCCTCTACAACGGTTTGAGATGGTAGATCACTGTCCCCTCCTTCATACCTCGCTCCCACTCTGTGAAGGAAAGGTAACCTAAGAGAAATGCATGCATACACACACATGCACAGCCTTCCTAAGGGCTGTGGATACACCTGGATATAGCCAAGGTAAAACCAGACTGTCTTTGATAGCTGGTAAGTTTACTGAATTTAATTCTTTATTCACCTCTGTTAAAAACACACTTTGGCCAGCAAAGAATCTGTTTCCTTTACTACACTAGTAGTAAATGCATCATCAGAGCAGATGAGTGAATAAAACAGGAGCAAAAGGTAACATGTAATGACATCACTTGGGGATACCCAGCCTTCAGCCCATGCCTTAGAAAGTGCACATATGTCCCATATTGACCAAGGAGTCTTGAAATAAATGATGGCTGAGAATGCTCAGTCTGACAGACTTCTCAAGTCCGTACTAATCTCTGTTCCAACTAAATCCCAGCTCCACTCCCACCCTGTCTCCTTGACTGGCCCCCTTTCATTCCTCAGCTTATATTTTCATACTTGTCTTACCCATACTTTTTCTTCTCTCCTAACTCTTCATCTATTCCTTCTTCCTCAGCTTCCCCATTCAGAATGATTTCCAATCTTCTCCTTTACATATGTCGTTTGCTCTTGGCTGCTTGTCCTAGCATCTTTTCCTAGACATTTCCCACTATTTCCAGCATATCTGATCACTAATTGAATCCATCTCCCTTTCACATCTGCTTCCTGCAAACCTATTAGTTCACTTTTACACTCCTCTAGATCTTCATCTCAATCCCACCTTGAACTAGGTCTAAGGTAACCACACCAACCTTTTCTCTTGATTTTTCCCATCCCATTGCTCTCAGTACCTTGGGAACCCATCCCAGCTTTCCTCTCATGCCACACCTTCTGCACCTTCTGCACTGAACCACACCACATCACACCACACCACACCACACCACCCACAATTACCATAGAATTTCTGTCCTGGCCAGCTCCCCTTTTTTTTCTGTTCCATACCACCAGGACTCAGTGTTGGGACTGTTGAAAGTCCTTGGTCTCAAATCACAGGAACCAGCCAGCCATGATATCAGCTTGCTTGGAGCCTGAAAGGTTGTGAAACTATTGTGCAGCCCAAGGCTGGAGTGGGTGGATGTACTGCAGTATCTACTGGAAACATGTTATGCAAAGGCTTCAAAGTTTATAACATGGACAGACTTTGATAAAATTTTGTGAGGATAGCAAGAAGTTTACCTTTGATAAATACGCAACCCACCTTGCAAAGAGGAGGTCCCTGTACCAAAGAATGAATGTACTATAGCTATTAAAAGAGAAGGCTGCCAGAATATTTTAACATGGTCAAAACAGTATGTTGGGGGTTTCATTATTTTTTTTTTTCTTTCCCTTAACTGTGTTCTCAGAAACAGCTGAAATCTTTTGACTGAAGTTTTCTACAAAATTGTCCAGAGGCAAACATCCAGCATGGAAAATTCCAGACTGAGCTATTCATGTATAGCAAAATTATATGCTGCTGTTAAGAGGGAAGTGGGTTCAGAAATGATGGATAATTGTCATAATAGTACTATGAGTCCTACTACAGCACACTAATGTATTAACCAGGTAGTGTGCTGCTGCTATCAAAGAGTAGCAAAGGCAGTGTGCAATTTCTGTTAGCTCAGGTAATTATAGCATTTCACTCCATTCATTCACATCATGGAAATGTCAGTTTGAAGCCTAATGGAATACTTTCAAGGGCATTAAAAAGCACAGACAAATAGCAGTGTTTTGTCAAAATCCTGAAGAGATGTATTGTGGAAGTTTATCTGTATGCAACACATATGTATGCAACAGTAGCCATCTATGTCTGTAATACCATTACAGGAACACTAGGTTTGATTCCTATTCTAAAGTGTTTTATCATTGTCATTTATCATTTATCATAACTTAAATGCTTTACTTCTTGAAAATAAGAAGACCAAGGCCCTTTTCTATTCAAATATGCAGTATTGCTGTATTCTATGTTTCTGGCAAATAATTACAGAGTGGATAGAGGAAAATTGCATTTTTGAAATGCTTTGAATAGAAAACAGGGTTTAGTGGGGTTTACTAACACCCCCATGCCCTCTCTTATTTTTATTTTTTTCCGGCAGTAGCAGAAATTGTGGGATACCATACTTAAAAGCTGATTAGGACTTTGATGAGGTCTCTAGTCCTGTTCAGTTAGATTGCTCTGGAAATAATTCCTTCTGTGACTCATTTCTCCACCAATAAACAGCATGTGAAGGTCTTTATTATCCTGCAGAATGAGTTTCAATTTCTTAACAATTTCTAGAATGCTGTTAATTCAATTTCTCTGTATTTGGCCACCTACCCAAACAATCCCAGGCTCATCAGTGCTAGAAAATATCATTCCAGCAGATGGCAGATATTGCTTATCCAATGTAATCCTGCCATCCTGATCAGTACTGCAGCTGTGGGGCTTGGAACATCAGGAAAACAGGAGCTGAAACCTGAATAACTGATTCCCAAGACACACACACTTCAAAAAATCGAAGGTAACATTATTAAAGTTTGTCTTATTTTTTTATGCATTTAGTCAGTAAATAATCCCTAGAGTATGCTCTCTTTCATTATGGAATATTTTTTGAAAAAAAAATAAAATATTTGAGTGAAATAATGATTAGGGATCTAGCTGTTCAAAAATAGCAGAAACTGTTCTCATCTGAGCATGTGTTATGATGTTTGAGTACTAATATTCCTTCTATTGACTCACATGAATAGACACTGATAATGTGAATTAATCAGTCGGAATTCTTTCAGTCTTGAAGTCATTTGGGCATTTTGTAGCAGGAGAAACTCATACAAATCTGGACAATTTGTAGTAGATTTAAAGCCATGGTATGCTTTACAGTAAATCTTGACATCTTCTCCATTTTTACTGCCATTCGTCCCACTGTACTCATTAGTTCCCTCTATCCTTTATATAAGTTCACAGAGTCAGAGAAGTTAAAGTTCACCTCATGGTGTAAGAAGCATAAAATAGACTAGCTGATGGAGAGCTCTAATTTCACTACAACATGCTCTATTCTGTTATTATTTTTCTGCTGTTTAAGAAAAATGGTCCAATTGGGAAAAGACAAGACAAAAGAAATAGTAGGAAATAGCTTGATCATTGTAAAAAGTCACAGCCTGAGTTATTTTCAAGATCTGAGTTGTGATATAAAAGACAATCTTACTTGTAAATGATATGAAATTTGATTTCCATTCTTATTTTTCTTTAATACTTTCTGGATCAAAGCTCTCAAACTCCCACACTGGAGATGCTATACCAACTAGGATTTTATTCATTAGCTGTTCAGCTGAAAAGATCAAAACTGTTCTTCCTTGGTACCTTAAAAATGTTCTGCAAAGTAAACTAGTGAGTTTTGTAATCCCTTCTTTTTTTTTCTTGTCATTTGGGATTTGTGCTTCTTTTTCCCTAGCTGACTGGGTCATTTTGTTTATATGGTACTTTAGGAAGCCATTTCTTTCCAGTATTTTATTTCAAAATTTCCTCTGTCCTGTTTCTATCTTTTCTTCTGTGAAACACTTGACAATGATCAGATTCTCTCAGGACAGGGATCCTCTTCACTCTTAATGTGAAATATTACCTAGTTACTTAATATGGTTCTGTGAATATATATTTAAACGCTTTGTGAAATCTCGAAGTAAACAGGTCTTCAATTTCTTTATTATGATAATAAGTCTTGGCAAAAGATAGATAATGCCAGCTGATGCTTTGTTGATGTTATTACTACTGATGGCATAAATATGTTCGTAGGAGTTTCACCTGTGTCTAATATTGAAGATGTTCCATAGATCAGAAGGATCAAAAAGAGATTGTAAGACCATTTTTCCATTGGTTATCTAGTGTAAGCTTGAGTGACATGATGCTTATTTATGCTGAAGCCTGTTTAATATGAGTAAGAGTTTCAGAATTTGTTTGTGAATTATGAATTTCCTAAGAAGAGTATGCCAAAGGTCAGGTATTGAAAGTGTCCACTAGCAAGTCTAGCCTCCTGCTTTGTAACTAACAGGGATAACTATATCTGAGACAGAATATGTCACTTTTTGAAAAGTCAAGCTTTCATGCCAGTGTGAAATACAGCATGAATTGTTTGGTAGCACCTACATCAGTATGTAACATTGAACTGTTAGACTTCAAACATGAATAAGAAGAATTTACTATTTAGAATTTAGAATGTAATAATTCTAAATTATCTGTGCAGTCAGATGGGGAACCTAAGTGTCAGTAAATGTGCTTTAGGTCTTGCATAGTATAATTTTTTGCATGATAAAGTTTCTATCACATATAGGAAGCAGGTATCTCTTGATCATAAGTAGTTGTCTCAGGAGCATCTACATATATTTATAAAATATTACCATTTATTCCTCTAAGTGTACTGTGCTGTCATGTCATTGTCCTGATAAGGATCAGGAGATTAGACTAGGTTTTAATTTGGTTTGTTAAGAACTAACCATTGTGTGCTGTCCCTTTCATGGATATGGAAAGAAAGACAAAAAAGAGAAAAGAATATAAAGGCTGATTGACTAGAAACTTCTGCTTGTCTTTTCTCATGGTCTGTTCATTGCTGTGGGTGCTTCGAGGCTGACACATAAATGTTTTTATGCAACAAGTGCAACAATCCTTTCCTGAGAATCTTGACTTTAGGAAGTATTTTTCTTTCTTTTTAAATCAAAACATAAAACCTTATGTGATATAAATATTGGTGTATCTGTCACATTTATCATTTCACATCTAAGCTTCTATATAGACTAAACCATGAAGGAAAATAGCAGGAAAATAACAGTAAGAGGAACTATTGAGGTTTAAATGTGATTTAGTGCTGCTGGCAGTTTCACTGTGGGATTATAATCAGCATAACTTTACATAAAGTTGTTTATACTATCTGATATATAAAATTGGAACTTAATCATGTCATGGACCATTTATTTAGGCATGAGATCTCCAAAGCATGAAGCTCCTATATCCCCACACTGCTGCAACTTTTCATACAATATTTCCCAGAAGCAAGGAAGGATAGAGAAAGAAGAGAAGGATAGTTGTGGA
This sequence comes from Pseudopodoces humilis, assembly GCF_049639895.1. Classification (NCBI taxonomy): domain Eukaryota; kingdom Metazoa; phylum Chordata; class Aves; order Passeriformes; family Paridae; genus Pseudopodoces; species Pseudopodoces humilis. The sequence continues at coordinate 21,955,401 of NC_142200.1, forward strand.
AGTTCTCACAACTCAACATATATTATGAACAATCCCATTTGAAACCAGACAAGTGCTTGCAGAAAGAATGCCACTCTTGTTAGAATACCTGAGGGTGCAAAGAGATAGGGTCAATTTTCTCAGCCATGCTGCAAAGCACTTACATCATCAGTCACCCACATTTCTTTCATTGGAAGCTCTCAAAGGAAATAGGTACCTCAGAACTTTATCAGTAACTTCACTTCTCTCACTGCTGAGGATAACAGCATGTTATTAATTAATAGAGCTGTGACTACAACGGTGCAGCACTCAGAAGTGAACAGAACAGAAGGCTATTTAAAGAACAGAGAGGGATACTTTTCATTGTCTATGGTTGGGTTTTTCAATAAATCAAAACTGAGCAATTGGAACAAAACTATGAGAATGAATTTGTACTACAACTGCTATAATTGAAATAAAAGCTTAAATTAGCCTTAAGTATAAATGGAGAGCATGAAAACAGACTTGTAAAACTTGTTGAGTTTTATTGCATGTGCAATTTTTGTGAAAGCATTTCATAGTGAGGTTTCTTGTTGCACTACTCTTCCTTCAGCTATCTGCTCTGCTGTGGCTGCCTTTTTGCTCTGTGCCCCTTAAGGTTCCCCTTTATCTTTTCTAAATTATTTGCAAGGAACTGTGCTTCTCTTTTTACACTCTTTTTTGAGGACAAGCTCAGATGTGAAATCTGTGGAACATCTGGGAATGATACAAATCTGTAGAACCATGGAACTGCATGAAACACTAATTTTCTCCAGCAATTTTTCCCAAATTATCCATACCTTTACAAAGTGTTTCTTCTTAATGTTTAATCTTGTTTGAATCTTTTAGACTCTAGCTGCTAATAGTTATTACATAAATATTTGCTTCTATTATTTAATGTTTTTCCTCTCCCACTTATTATTTGGTCTTCTCTCAAATTGTGTTTTACATCTCTTAGGGCAGGGGGAGCATTTAACTGTTCTGCAGGGCTTGCTTTCTGTAGCTATATATACACACGACTCAAGACTTCTTAAGGGTCTAGACCCAAAACATTTACACCTGGTGAGTCATGCTGCAGGTTTCTGTGTATCCTGGTGATGTGGCAGAGACTCAGCACCTCTGCAATACCCCTTGCTCTTTCAGAGGGAATGGGACCAGACACCACTTTTTCAGAAACCAGCAGAGGAGAATTCAAATAGCTAGGTGTTATTTTAGCTCCCCAACCTAGTTTGTTATGGCATTGAAGAGTGTCAGTGCAGTGCCACCCTAAGAGAAAGCACAAAAACACAGTTCAAGGTATTTGTGAGGTATTTGAGAAGGCTTTTCCTTCCCAGTTTGGCATCAGCTGGCCACATGTGCTGAATCAGTAGTGACAGCATGGTTGGTTGCCCTCCAGGTGAGTCCATCTGTCCAGCAAACAGGGATTCCAACTCTCCAGCCTTCCCATGAAGCTGCACAACATGAATGCTTCCTCTCAGTGTGTATTTTCTCAGATGAAACAAAGCTTGGCAAAAAAAAAATTACAAACTTCATTCCTTTGCATCTGCTGGATGTAAACGTGATATAAGAATCTCTTTCTCTTAATGTCAGTCTTTGCCATGGGACAAGAGTCATCTAAAACTGGCATTTGAGCTCTCCTCCTGGGTGGGAAAGATATATGAGTAGCTGTAGATGATGGGGCAATGGCAGCTAATACTTGAAATTATGACTGACTGTTTTGGCTGAAATGCTAGCAATTATGGTTAAATTTTCAGCCTTCCAACAGTAAACTTTATGGAAATGGGCATCTCCTAAAATCCCTGATGGGAAAAAATCCCTGAGGGAAATATAGGTTCCCTAAAGTGAGCTGAGAAAACAATTTCTGCATGAACAATCACAAGAAGCCCCCCAGATCTGTTGAAACCCCATTTGCTGCTACTCAATCCACTTCTGTGCCACCAGGATCTGCTAGAACCTTGTTAAGCCCCAGCTGTCTGAAGCCAGTGCTGGAACTGGTGTCCTCCCATGGTCTCTGACCCACAGCAGCCTCTCTCCTCTCTTTGGAGCCAGGTGCCACACTCCTGACAATGTTTGACAGTGTTTGATTCTCTGTTTATATTACTGAAGGAATACATAGAGCTACATTTAGTATCCTGTACTTCTGTATTAATGGCCACAAATCTCTACTTTTCCTAAAAGATCCATACTTTTTCTGCCTCACCTAACCTTAATCTAATGATACTGATTATCTCATTTGTTACTAAATGCCTTCTGCAACAACACTCCTGTGTTGTTGTCCTGTGCAACTCTCTCTTCCTTCCACTTTCTTGATCTCTATACTCCAGTGTCTGCTTATATAATTGAGAAGGATGGAAGAAAAAAAATTAAGATATTTGTTGTTACGCAAACTCTAAACTAAAAATAATATTAACTGCATTATTGCAAGAAAAACTTTAACACTGTAAACTGTTAAAAAATTTAAAATATTTAAATGCTTAACATTGAGCCTAACTTTATTTCAACTTTGGATTGTAGGTTTGCTGCAGGGGGTTTTCAGCATTCATACTGTAAACAAAGGAAAGCCAACACCAGCAGGACTAGCAAAAATTGCATTACAGTCCACAGCAACTCTACTTTGTACTCTATTTTGTAATCTCTAACATTTTTATCTTTCATATTTTCTTTTCCCTAAATTCACTTATTTGATCTGCAAGCACTTAAACTTTTCATGGTTTTCCATATGTGAGACATTCCACAGGATCCGATGATCTTAAATACAGTGTGTTCAAGAGGCCCTGGTCCTTTTGAGCTGTTACACACACATACTTAGCATGGGGTATTGCAAGAGATGCCTGTGATTGGTGAAAAGTGAATACTTTTACAGGATCATGGCCCTAAAAATGTAAAAGCTTCAAAATAAGGCACAAGTACTACATTTGTTTTGAAAATGCTATGGTGTTGTGCAGCTAAATAGACATGATCTGTGATAGTGGTCATAGCATTGCTATTCATGAAGTAATCACCATCATGTTTTCCCTATAAAGCTATATTTAACCAATATCCCTCATTAAATTATGCCTTAGTTTCTGGTTATTTATTTGAAAAACTTTTCCCACTAAAGGAGCATTCAGTGCCTTGCAATGTGGCAGTGAATTTGGACAACAGACTAAAGGGTGGAATTGATACGGAGAAATTGTCAGAAAAACCCAGTGCTACCTACATAAACATACTGCTACATGAAGGCACGGGTTGTCTTTTTTCTGCAAGTTATGAGCTCATACGTCAACATGGGAAAACAGATGTTTGGATGAAAAAAATAATGAAAAGGCAGAATGAGGAACATGTCCAAGTTCCTTTGGCTTTTGTTCAGGTGTTCCATGGACAGAGCTAATGGGAATCATGTGGAGTGGCTGATTATCATTGGAATCAGATGGTATTTTTTGTAACTGTATAAAAGGAATTTTACTCTGTATGCTCACAGCTTTGGTTTACTGAGCTTAGTTAAAATAGTCTTTCACTGCTTATTATGAGAAGGATAGAAGTTAATTGTCAGAGTGTATTTAATCCTCTTCTGTGTGAGAAAAAACTTGTATCATGATGTTAGAAGAAGATCACCAGTGCTCTTCTGTTCCTGCCTGTGACTATTTAGTTGAAAGTCCTGACTCTTTTGACCTTTGCTCCTCAGGTACTTGTCATCTGTGTAAAATGACGGCACTTTTTGCACATTTTAATACAGACATAAGATTCTGCTCAATGTGCAATACTCTGGAAAATCATTTCCTATAGTGTCCATTTGTTAATGTCTTCCAGGCCCAGTTCTTAGTCCTGACTGAAGTGCTGCCATGCTCTTTTACTTCAAGAGATACATTCATCTTCTGCCTTCATTTCCTCCTTATGATGCTGTGGGCCAGTTACTTCATGGCCTGTGATGTGGTTTATCATGTCATTGGCTAGGAAATCCATGTACTCATAAAGAATAATTTTTTAGGGACCTTCCCTTCCCCTCCCCGCACCTCCCCTTCCCTTCCCTTCCCTTCCCTTCCCTTCCCTTCCCTTCCCTTCCCTTCCCTTCCCTTCCCTTCCCTTCCCTTCCCTTCCCTTCCCTTCCCTTCCCTTCCCTTCCCTTCCCTTCCCTTCCCTTCCCTTCCCTTCCCTTCCCTTCCCTTCCCTTCCCTTCCCTTCCCTTCCCTTCCCTTCCCTTCCCTTCCCTTCCCTTCCCTTCCCTTCCCTTCCCTTCCCTTCCCTTCCCTTCCCTTCCCTTCCCTTCCCTTCCCTTCCCTTCCCTTCCCTTCCCTTCCCTTCCCTTCCCTTCCCTTCCCTTCCCTTCCCTTCCCTTCCCTTCCCTTCCCTTCCCTTCCCTTCCCTTCCCTTCCCTTCCCTTCCCTTCCCTTCCCTTCCCTTCCCTTCCCTTCCCTTCCCTTCCCTTCCCTTCCCTTCCCTTCCCTTCCCTTCCCTTCCCTTCCCTTCCCTTCCCTTCCCTTCCCATGAAATGCCCTCCCTGTTCCAATAGATAGATACCAAATATTATTTTTTTTTTCTATTTCTCTGTTTCAAAGAGCAAACAGAACTTCCTATCACAGGGAATAATTTTCATTATGATTTTGGGATCCCGGTTTTTTCAGTTGCCATAGAGTCATGAATCCTGATCCTCCTACACCTCTCCCATACAAGCACTTTGAGATGTTATGTCAGGGCACAGTGTACCATGGAACATTCTGGTATAAAATTATATTAAAGCAATCAGTTATATCACAGTCTTTAAACTGAGAGTTTCATGCAGCAAACCTTGCTAAGTTTTTTGAAAGATAAGAATCTGCAGCCTACAAGGGACTGCTGAGTGCTTGTGAAATCTGCAAGTTTACACTGAGAAATGGCTTAGGTATATTTATAAAAAATAATTGTTGGGTAATCTGATCTAAAGCCTCCCTTGCTTGTCAGATTGCCAAAAGATAAGTTTACTTTAACATTATTTCACTTTATTAATTTCATTATTAAATGAAATTCATCATTTTTCCCTGACATAATTCATACTGACCTTAAAATGAAATGGAAACAAATGGTGCCAGAAGTAAGAGTCACCAAGGGAAGGATGATACATGGCTGTCATCCATTTACACAGAGAAACAATATTAAGGATTTGGTTGTCAGCTGCACTAAGGCAGGGCTCAGCCCAGCTGGGACTGCGGGGGAGCATTGCTTTTGTTCCTGGGAAAAAATGGCCCCCAGATTAGGGACTTAATATCTGTTAGACCAGCTTTGCACTTCCCCAAACTACCAAGTTTCTTTCTTGGCCTTTGGGGATAATATGCTCCTGCTCAAAATGATTTCAAGAGGAGAGAATAATTTCTCAGTTTTTTACCTGAAGTTTGTCAGATTTTCATTCTCCTGCTCTTCTTTGTTCAACCAACTGTGGTAACTTCCTAGCTTCTGATATTTCTGATTTCTAGATATTTGGTTTAAAAGCATCCATTTCCCTTTTGCCAACCCCTCCTGACCTCAGTTGTCCTCAGCTTCTGGTATTTGTGTCATGATGGCATAATCTCCATGGGACCTGGAGCAGAAGACCAGAAGCCAGCAAAGATATACTTGGTCTAAAGTGAGTCTAACAATATCTGATTTCTCACCAACCACACCCAAAATGTCTTTAGGCCCATCTCCACATGTTCTTTTTATTTCTCTGACTGCCCACAGCTTCCTAGAGTGGTTGACTTCAGACAGTATTGTGATTCAGAACTTGTTTGCTTGAGCATTTGGTGCTTGCCAGTCAGCACTCAGAACAAGTAGCCCAATGCTGCCCTGCAGAAAGCAGCTGAAGCCACATTTGGAAGCATGGCAGCATTAAAAATTCAGTCAGTGATTGACAGTCTGGCCAGATTTGGGATGTGTGCTCAAGGGAAGTTTCCTTCTGGTTCAAATTTAGAGTATAGCTGCTTCAGGGTAGTGGGAATGGCAGAACTATTAGAGACCAAAGTTGCAAGAAATCTTTGATTCACCTTCCTACCAGGGACTAAAGACTGGCCAACAGGGTGCTCCATCCTGCCAGGAAAGAGACTCTTCCTCTGCCACTGCCTGAGAAAATCCAGCACACAAAACTGTGCATAGAGGATGGGATTAGTTCTCAAGTGCTTAAAAGATGTAAAGCTACTCAAATGCCAGTGTTAAAGGATTTATATTCCCAGATGGCAGAGAATGAGCTCATAAAGTGCTAGTCATCACCTAAGGATGAAATCCATCTAATCTTAAGAAGAGAAAGTATAGAGCTTCAGTGGGTGAAACTTCTAAGATTAAGCCTTTGTCCTCATACTTGAAGGGCAGCTGTGTACTCATTTACTGCACAGTCATAGCATGTGCTTACATAGAAAATCTATTCATGTGATAAGGCTATAGGATTAGGAAGGAAACTCTGGATTTCTCTACCCTATCTCACTGTTTTTCTGCTCCTCTTTCTCTCTAAACTGGAGTTATACGACTTCTGCTACCCTTGGAGACTCTTTGGCCACAGGATAAATGTGGGTTGTGTTTTAACCTAAATTATGTCATATAATGAGCTACTAAGAGCTGGTTTTAATAAAGGAATTAAAGAAAATAAGACTGTTGACAGACAACATGATGAACATTCTCAAATTCCTTCTACAATATTGTTTTTGTTCCAGTTTCCCATTAAAAACATTTGCTTGTTGTATACATAAACTATTTCTGCAACAGCTGAAGTCATCCAGTGAGCCGCACACAATCCAAATGTAAGTTCCAGGCCTCTGTTTTCAGCAAGACAATTCTGTTGGATAGGAACCCTGGTGATGTCAGAGATTTAATATTTCAAAGCAGGAGCAGCATACAAACATAAAACTGAAAGAACTTTGGAGAGATTCTGTGTAGTAATACCACCAAAGTAGTCAGCCTTGCACGGGAAAGTGAAGCAGTCAATGATTACCCTCTCCTGGCAGCAAATTATTGACACCAGGATTATACATCACCTATAAGTATAAATATAAAGAACTGCTTAGTCCAAAGGTAGGCATCCTGTCAGATGGAGGAGTTCTTTAAAGGACCTGTAAGAAAAGATAAGCACAAAGTGGTTTTTCCTTGGTGGAGAAGGTTATTTTTTTCTCCAAGCTTTGGCAATCAAGATTTGAATCAACTCCAATGTAAATGGCAAAGGCACCTGAGGGAGTCTGTCTTATAAGTGGGATATTGCTAAAGGAGCATGTGGCCATTCTTTTTAGGGAATATTTAAATTTGAATGCTGAGATTTGGGGGACAAAAATAGAGAAAATACAAACTGATTTCATCTTTCAAGGCTGGGTTTTAAAATAAAGAAGTAGTTATTTTCAAAGTATATGGTAATGGAATTCTGATCGATAATAAAATTGGAATAATATTCTGATATTGGAATGTAAATATGAGAAAGGCATTTGTGAATAAACGAATTTGTAGCTAGGACTTATTAATACAGTAATTTGTGTGGTGGTCTACTTGTATTATATACCTTAGAGCTGAAATAGAGTATTATTTCCCAAACTTGAGAATTCAAGATGTATCTTAAGGAACATTTAAAACAGGGTAATAGGGAGCTGCAAATAAAATTAACTTTTCTACATAATCACATCCAAAGATAATGTAGAGATTTCAAGGAAGATAGATGGAGACCGTTTCATTATTTTAAAAATGTTAATTGAATTAACACTTATATTTGCTTAGAAATCGAAATGAAAAACATTGGCTTAAGATAAAAGATAAAATTAACTACTCCTCTGAGATTATTTTTTTCTTAAGAGACTATATTAAGACTAGAAATAAAAACATCTTTGACAAGTAAATGAAAAAAACCTGACAAAGACAGTTCCTGAGGCACAGGAGCATGAAGAGCTGACATGCTAAAGGACCACTGTGGTATTTATAGTATCAACAGTACTTTAATCTGAGAGATTCACTAATATTGAAATTTAATAAAAAATAATAATATAACTTTTTTTTTGGTACCACAAAAAATTGTTTCTCCCTTCAAGAAAATATTTCAATATCCTAATCAAATGATAGAGTTAATTTAAAGGTATTAAGATTTGGAAAGCAAGTACTGGGCCTCACCCTTCTTTATCAAGAGAAGTTTTTTTTAATCAAGAGAAGTTTTTTCAAAAGAAGTTAAGAACCCCCCATATTACACAGTCTAAAGAAATTGAGGTGCTTATGTTTCTCATGTATCATTGATGAAATATTTCTACAGAAACAGAAGCCACTTATTTAATGCATTTTGCAACATCCTATAAGCCAACTTTGTTTCATGCAAATCTACTGGGATTCCACTAGGAATGGAGCTTGTTTTAGTGTTTTCTGCTTTTTCTGCTGGCTGCAGAGCAGCAGGTATCAGCCACCAAACCCTGCAGAACAGATCCTTTTGTAATGTATGAACTATGGGGCCAATCCAACAATCAGTGCACATTAAGTTCTCCTACAGCTGATACTGGACAACAGACCTGAGTAAGGAATGGAGTTGTGTTATTGCACAACTAAACTTCTCCCATCTACATAAAAGGAATTTTAGATTTAAATCATCTTGGGAAGAAAAAAACTCAACCTAGGAAGAGCAGAAAAAGAAAATAAGGAACTATTGCTGGAAAAGAGGAATTGCGTGTTCCTAAGATACCAAACAAACTATTCTATCTACACAGCACGGAACAAAGCCATGAAGAGGTACTTTTTTGGGTACTGAGAGCAAGAGAGACGTGTTGATGTGGCATTATATTGTGTCAATTTGTTAATACAACAATTGTGCCTCTGGCTCCAGGCTCTGTCACTGCTATTGCCACTGCCCATGGCATCACACTCCATAGACCAGAGGAGAGACCTGAGAGTGTGTAAATATAACCAGCAGAATGTTGGCCAGATCTTCATGACCATAGGATGGTGCTTACAAAAATACCCTGAAGCAAACTTCAGGTTCCATTTCAGCAAGGTTGGAGGCCAATGTTTTGCCTTGCCGCAAGAGGTGTCTCAGACACACACTTGTAAACCCTCTGCAGCTCTATATAGGAAAAAAAAAAGCAAAATGAAGAGGAGATCAGTATAGTGAGCTGATGAAAACAAACCCAAGAGAATTGCAGCTTCACATTTTGGGTTTACTTTGAGCCCTATGTTTTTTATATTGGTTTCATACGTCAGTTAGATGAGGGTTAGGGGATTCTTACTGGAACTCTTGAATATCTTGTGTTATGGCTCTGGAAAAATTTCTTGGCTGTTTGCCACTCTTTCCAGTACAATGTTACAGTGTGAGAAATGGATTCAATAACAATGGCTAGCAATCCAGAGATGTGAACCACAGTGGGTGCGGGACTTAAGTGTCACGATCACTATGCTGTCCTACATGTCAATACCTGTTTTCAGGAGGAAGGAAGTGGCCATCTGGCTAAAAGGTGCACCATTCTGGTTTTTTATGGCCTCACTGCTCCTGGAAGAAATTCATCATTTCTGACCCCTTAAGTGCTGGAGCATGGTAAAAGGTACACAGATACTCCAGGGTAGCATCAACTTGTGACCACAAACTTCAGCATGTGAGGAGAAGGACAGAACTCACACAGTTTTCTGCTGCTGGAGAGGTCCCACTCACTCTATAATGTGAATTTGCCTAATGCTTTCCCTAACCATCACTGGCAATGTCTGCCATCCCGAGTCTGACCTCCTATGTATGCTTCTGGTTTTGTTCAGGCTCTTACTTAACCTGGCTTCTGGAAGCATGTGTCTATGTAGAGGTTTGTCAGCCCATACATGCTCTGCTGTTCTTCTGGGTGCCAGTGCAATATACTCAGGGTCTTCTGCTTCAGCCTGGACTGCAAAATAACCAGATTACCAGGACAGTACCCAAGCAAATCAAAACTGTCAAGCAGCATTTTCTCAGCACCGTGAGACAGACTTGCTCTATGCAGCTGCAGTGGTAAAACAGCCATGAGGCAACAGAAAAGCAAAGGTTCTCAGCTGGCCTTCATTCCATGCTCCTGAGCCTCTGCAAACACAAATTGAAAGGCTTGTTTAAAGCCATTTGCTGCTAAAAATCAAGTTGCTGTTTTAAGAAACTGGGATCAATTTACTGAACTCTTATGTACTTTCTGTGCAGGATATGATCAAGGGGGGTTTTTTCATCTCTCACCTACATTTTCTTACTGGGAAGGCCATTTTAATTATTCAGCTTCATTCAATGTCATGTGAACTAGCTGTTACCAGCTTCACAGTGTGCAGCCCCGGGGAACAGAACTAGAACAACATTTATTTTATTCAGAAAGAAACTGGCTGCTGAGGCTACTTTAAAAAAAATAGTCTCTGAAGTTGTGAAAGCAAAAGGTCAACATCTAATTTATGGGGGCTTGTGATCTATGTAGAAACCTGTCTCTGTTCCATGGTCTTTTATATTAGGCCAAATTTGATGCAGTTACATGGACTCTGCAAAAACAGTCTAGTAATTTGTTGTTGTTGAGATGCTGACTATAGAACAATTCCTTGTGACTTTGATGTGAACAAGCAAATATTTCAACCAGCATAGCAAATGTCTGCATAAGGCTGATCTGCTCTGGGTTGTGCTTCTGCATGTTATGGGATGTGATTACTATAAAATTGCAGGACCACTGAGAACCAACTCACTGTAATCTAGGAGTAATAAGAGTGGTCTTAGAGCCTTATAGCAAAGGTAAAAAGGTATTCCATGATTTGCTGATGGATTCCTCCCATTCCATTGTAGATGCAGACTACTTATGCCAGAGCATAGCAATCAGCTCTCCCTTTTATGCGGGCTGTCCACATAGGCATCTACCTCTATGGACTACACATGCCAGGGGTAGTGTGGCTGGCTCCCTGCCATGTGAAGCCCTAGGGACATTCAGGATGGCAGTGTGTATCTCATATACCTGCTATTGTGGGTGCTGCTGAGTGTGTTACAATCTGAAGCCAGTTTGGGCTGAGCAGCCTGGGCACAGTGAGCTGTGCTGGACTGGCAATGCCCAGAGCCACCCAGGTGGCTCTTACCCAGGCTTCCCCTCATGACAGGTTCCAGTGCAACTTTTCTTCTCAGAGACAGCACTGGACCCTGGCTGGCTTCCTGCATTCCCACAGCACTGCATCCAGCATCCTGGCAGTTCGGGAAAGGAGTCTAGATGAGCAGAATTTCTTGTATTTTCTAAGGTTTCTGCCCAGCCCCTCATCATTGAACATGAACTAGAAGTGGAGGCTTTTCTCAGATATCTCCCTGATTAACTCTTTGGTTTCTGGGCACTTTCATAATCTATAACCAATCTTCATCTTCTGAAATGTCAAAGCATCCTGATTGTGCAAATTGCTAAGCACCTGTGCCAGCTATACCTTGAACTACAATGAGAACAGAGTAAGTAATCATGCAAAAGAACCCTAGCCCTGCTGGGGGCATCTCTAGTAGCTCAACCAAGCCATTAAAATCCTTCAAGAGCACTATTCTAAGAAATCTAGACTATGTGTGTGTGTATGTGTGCACACATGCTGGTGGCACTGTCTATGCAAAGAAGAGCTGCTGTCTCCATGCCACGCTCTGTGTGTGAGGCTTTGATGGACATGCACAGACCAAAAGAACAGTGAGCCTGTAGATGTGGCATTTATGGCCTAGGAAGTAGTGTTGTGAGTTTCTGCCATAAACCAATAGAACTTACTTCTTCATCGTCTTTTGTTTTTTGATCTTCACAACAGAAATTAGTATTTCTCCTTCTTTCACAGGAATATGAAAAAACTATGATAATAATACTGACTCACATACCCTTATTCTGTAGAGGAGATGAAAGATTTGTATAATTTGGAAGAAGCCTGAACATCAGCCTGAACATCAGCTCAGGATAGCTCCCCAACCTATGTTGAAAATTAAGCACCAAAGGAATCCAAAAATGCAAACGCATATGCATCATAGAAGGTATAGAGGGGTTATATGTTTTTCCAGAAGCAAACAAATGCTTCTGAAAAAAGCCACAAGAGGTGATGTCATATAGAGGGGGCTGAGGCCTAGTTCTCCAGTTTAACTGTGCTTGAAGAAGCACTTGTGCTTGGAGAAGACATAGAAGGTGAATTAGCTATGTTTCTACACGAAATTTGACTTCCCAGATCTAGAGGTGTATTTTTAAGTTAGAAAATGTCGAGGCTACATTTACTAGATGAACACATTTAAGTCACCATTTCTCAACGTTCATGCCCATGGCTCTTCCCTGTAAGCAGTGCCAGCTTTATTCATTAGTTGGCTCACCAAGAGTGGCACTGCTATGGCTGGTTGGTTGCTCCTTTCCATTGCCACAGCCTCTTTTCCTGGCAGACGTTTTTGCTACGGAAGTCTGAATTTACCCTGGAAGAAACTGGCAAAAAACTTGTATGAATTTAAACTTGTATACTTTCAGTTGCAGTGAACCAACCAACAGCAAATTGAAAGCACTTTCACATAAACTGTAGCAATATCAGCTGCTAGCATTCCAGAGCCCTTCACTTCTGGAGTCAAAGGTGTCTACTTATATTGCTAATTAGCTTTCTATTGTTATAATTTTCCTAACTTAAATACTCTGCTTGAAAACATTTTTCATACCTGTTCTAGTTGCCATAGCATCCATCATTGCACAGTTCAGCTGCTCTTTTGCCCCTGTTTCATTAACAACTAAAACTATAATTTCTTCAGAAAAAAAAATTGTTTTTTGACAAAACAGAATTCATATTAAACTGGCCCTAATAAAGGCTCAAATAAATTCCTTATCTGCTAGCATACTGAAAATACCTAATTCCTGGCACAGCACATACATTGTGGAGTTCACTCTTCATTAAAAAGCACAAGCAACCACAGTACCAGGATGTGGGTAGTCTTAAAGACTAATGTGTACATTTGTGCAGATGCAGTCTTCTGGGAACCAGCTTGTTTTAATCACAAAGAACCCTTCAAGTAAATTTAATGAGGAGTTGGTTGAGGAATTTATTCTGAAACTTTAAACTGTGTGTAAATTCCTGAGGATCAAATTAAGTTGAAGGTAAATAATGTTCAGAATGGTGTTTCAGTCAAGACTGCCTAAAAGCTGGAGTCACTAAGATCCTGCTTAGAGAACATTTATTTTCCAGCTACAGGCTTCCTTAAGGAGCCCAGACAGATGCCATATGTTGATGATAAAACAACATCTTTCAGAATGTGACATTTGGAGCCTGCTCAAAAGATCAGTAATTTTTGTCTTTTCTAAGGTTGTCACCTTTAAAATAAATGCCAAACAGTTATGGACTGGAAGAAGAGTAATTGCCAATAGTTATAGGTGTCATCATTGGTGAAACATCCATAAGCAGATGTTTTGCTTTGTATGTGGGGAAATTCAGGATAAAAGAAGCACTGTGACAAGGACAGCTGTGTCAAGGGTGCTTTAAAAGATCATTGTACTGAGCTCTTCTCTCAGTGAGAGAACGCTTAGTCTACATTTGTAAAAAATGGTGCACTTGAAGATATTTTGTTTAATGATTTACCTTTTGAATCATATTATTTATTTGAAGTTCTGAAGTACACATACACACACATGCATGTGAACACAATACCCTCTGTTTCCCTCTCTCATTTTCATAGAATAGAAGCATAAAATGGTTTTGATTAGGAGGAACCTCTAAAGGTAATGTAGTTCAACCCCCTGCAATTAGTAGGGACATCTTCAATTAGATCAGTGGCCTTGAATGTTGACAGGGATGGGGCATCTACCACCTGCCTGGGCAACTCGTGCCAGTGTCTCACCACCCTTTGTGTAAAAAATTTATTCTATATATCTAGTATGAATCTAACCTCTTTTATTTTAACACCATTACCCTTTGTCCTATTGCCACAGGCCCCATTAAAAAGCTTGTCCCCATCTCTCTTATAAGTATTGAAGGCCTCAATGAATTTTCCCCGTGTTTTCTCTTCTATGAGATGAACAGCCCCAACCCTCTCAGCCTGTCCTCACGGAAAATTTTTTCTGCGAGTGGTTGATCATTCACTGAATGGTGTTAGCAATATACATTGCCTGTGCTTGCTTGCAATCTGGACACTGTGATTTAATGCACAATTCTTAAACAAAGAAGTGTCTCCTAATCACGTCAGATATGCAGGTGGAATAAAGTAAATGTCTAAAGCTTAAGTAAGTTGACATCATAAGGTGGAGCTTGACCATGTAAGTGCTTGCTGGTGTATCTCACAAATCCGGAATTTCAAATTTCTCCAATATTAATGGGGAATAAATGAGATCTTATTTCACCTTCCTGAGCAGCATTTTTGGGTGGAAAATCTCAGAGAAACAGACAAAATGAAGAAACAGATACATTCAAAAGATACCACTTATGCATATCCTTAATGTGTTTTACTTTGGCATATACTGAGCCTATGCATATATGGTTTGAAAATAAATGGAGCTTGTATGGTCTGAGATCTTGTCTTGTCTCTTGTCAGTATATATACAGTGTTCAAAAAGTTCCCAAGTATATTGGAAGACAAAAAAGGGAAGGTTCCTCCAAGCTGCTGGAAGTGTTTCCTTGCATTCTGGATATACACCTGAATGACTCATAGTAGTCCCACAGAGCTTGTAAGCAAACCTGCCGAGGGAGAAAGGAATTCAGAGTAGGGGTAATGGATGCCCCATCCCATCATCCCAGAGATGCTGGCAGATGGGACAGGAAGAAATATGGAAGGAGAAAGAGATGGCTTCAGCAAATGGTCATGTTGTGGTTCTGCAAATAATCTGAATATGTTTTTCCTTTATTTAGGCCAGAATCTTGCAAACTCTTGCATGGGGAAGCAACTTTATACACATGAATTATCCCATTCAATTCAAGACACAAGCTCATTACCAAATGATAAATATGACATGTCTATAAGATTACTGCCGTACACTGAGAGTGTGCTTGTTTCTGGTTTGTATGTCACTTCACACGCTGCTGATTGTTAACAAATATCCATGATGGAAAAACATGAGGTAAATCACGCCATTTGATTTAGGAGGGTGGAGTAATGCAGGAGGCACTCTTCTGATAGGAAGGAGAGCCTTGCAAACTGTACAGCTAAAAGGGATAATGAGGCAGGACTGGCTTGAAAAAAAGCAGAAAAGTGTGGGATTTAGAGGGTAACAAATGTTTGAGCTACATGAAAGGCTTTTCTTATGGAAGTTTCTGACAAGAACCTCAGTACTGGAATGTTTACAAGATAAGTATCATGGTGCTGAGAACTTGATAGTAAAAAACACCTAAAAGGAAAATAATATAAAGTGCAACAGAAATACTTATTCGGAAAGAGAGTTTAGAGAATATACTACATTTTCAGAAAAGACAGGCAGATCAGATAATCAGATCTGGTTATAAAATACAGAGAAGTCACCCCACAGAGAGCTTGGAATTTTTTGTGAAAAAAAAATCACTCTGGATAAGAAGACTCAGAGCTGAATGTTACTGCTTTTTCAACAGAAAAAAATATGGTGCTGCTTGTTTTTTTTTTAAAGAAAAAGGTTCTACTCCCAAACATTTTAACTTAGTCGTAGTACCCTTTTCTTGTAGGAAGAATATTTAATCTGCTTAAAGGGCAGCTGAAGCCATTGGGAAGTGCAGGTGATAACTATGTCAGAAAAACCACATCCTAATTGGCTGCAGCATGCTACATGGTTGCTAGAAGCTTTAATTCACAAAAAAGGACTGCAGAGCAGGGACTGTTGATCATGAGGTTTCTGTTGCCATTTGGCCTCCTACTCGAAGAGTGGGGGAAATGGAAATCCTGATGGCTGCCTTACAAGAATAACCTCCCAAGCACTGACACCCCTCATCCCACCAGGATCACTAACCTGGCACACAGTAACTCTCCCTTGTATTTATTCCCACCTGATGAGCAATAGGGCCAGCTATGAAAACCTGGCTTACAGAGCTTGCTTTGCAGTAAGACAGCTGTGATGGTGCTATCTCCAGCTACCTATACCACCTGCATGAATCTCCAGCCTGGGTAATAGTTGCTGGATTGCTACCACTGCTACCCTGACACATTCAGTAAAATAAAAAAATTGAATGTCAGTTTGTTGACATCATATTTATTACACATCATCTTGTAAACAAGTGGAGTTCATCTGCTGCTTCACTGAGAGCTGACCTTTTCTTGCATCAGAGATGAGAGCCCCTAAGAGATGGCACAGTAGGGGAGTTCATGGCTGAACCTCCATAGCATCTCTAGGCAAAGTATCCCCAATCATCAGTCTGAATTCATAGTCTCAATTCTTACCAGGAATAGTTTTAAAACCTTACAGGCTCTCTTTCCATGACCATTTTGCTGTCACACAGTGTTGTCAGAATTAGCTATTTCAAAGAAGTGCAATGTTCAGAAAGTGTAAGTATTTCAGTCTTCATGGTAATTTGTCTGTACTAGAATTGTATTTGTGATGGTAGTTTTGTAACATGGAATCCTGTTTAATACAAGTTGAATGGGGACCAACTGAAACAGTGAATACTTTGAGCAAAAACAGTTGGAAAAACTCTCACCTTTTTTAAAGCATTAGAATAATGATGATTTTCCTTTTACTGCAGGACTTTCTAAAATACTTTCTTTGCTTGTGTTTCCTGGCAGGCAGAAGTCCATGTCCCCATAGCAGCATTAGCCACGCTTGGGGTGTAAGGAGGAGCCACAGTTTTTCTGTGAGGTCCTCAGAATCAGACTATTCCCTCCCCCTTTTACTGAAGCACTGGAGAAATCCCAAACAGCCCAACACAGAGCCAGCATTGAGGGACCTTCCAGACCCAAAGGCTGTGAAGATCACATTTGTTTGTGGACTGCATCCTGGACATGGGTGTAGAAGGCCTCCATGGACCCACACCTTGAGGGTGATTTTTTATGTAGGGAGCCTCCACAAAGCTATACACCACCTACCTGCCACAGGGAGGTCTGCTTAATGTTCAGATATTTGCATAATGAATAACTCCTGAATGTGAATGAAGACAACTCTATGGCTACAATGCAGGGGACTTTCTAATGTTGACTTAAGCTATGTTGGAAGCAGAATGAATATTCTGCAGTAACCCTACAAGGTAGGAGATATAAAACAATTGATTCACAGCATTTTCTGAATGTTCTGATACCTTCTAAATGAGCTCCATCAAGACTTAGACACAGAGAACAGTTAATTGTGGTTGTCAAGACATTGCAAATGATCCTTCCTATGGCTGTTTTAATTAAAACACCTGCTTTCTAGTTTGTCATGTCAATATTGCACCTGTTTATTCTGTGCAAATACAAAGTAATGGTTATGAAAAAACCTTTTCCTTCCCTGAGCCGTTCCAAGTCAGCAAGATTAAATTGGAAAACTGTATCTCAACTTTCTGAGGCTGCATATCTGTTCATTAGCATGTGCATGCCTAGAATATTCAAATTCTGTTTCAAGATGTGCATCTTTGCAGCTAGCTAAGAAAAGATTTCCTATTGTTAAGCAGTTCTTTGGTACCATCAGATTATATCAAACCTATCTCTGATTTTAAAAGGAAACAGATTGGAGAGGGTTAGTTCTTCTTTCAATTTTCAAACATCAGCTTTGCTATTTAGTCTATAATAACACTGTTCTAATACATAACGTAATATTTACTTGCCTTCTAGACAGAATTTATTTCACAGCATGTTTTGAGCTATGTTTCTGTGATGCAGAGAAATTATTTTTCTTGGCTGAGCACCAGTTTATTTTTTTTTCAATATTGCTTTCTAGAAGCACCTCTGAGGGGCTTTTCCTGACTGCCTTGCAAGCTCTGTGATCAGCAGTACCAGAGGGCTTTCCTATCTTGTTGATTAGGGGCAACTTTTGGGTTTTGTGCTAGTCTGCAGTTAGAGATACCCTTGAGTCATGGAGCATCCCTCAGCATCTCTTTCCTGTATAACAATCACCAGTTTCTGCCTTCCCACAGTGTGGCTTTTGGCAGTGCATCCTGGCAGAAAGCAGTGTCGGTACAACCTCCTTCCTCAGAATTTCTCTGGGTATGGGCTAGGGAGTCTTTGTATCCATACTTCTTTAGCTCCACTGCCTTCTGGGAGATGCATTTCTTCCACTCATCTTGCTTTGAGCAGTAGACAAGCTCAAATAGTACAGCAAAGATGACACATACTAGCTAGACTTTAGATTGGAAATAGAGGTCAGAGGTGCAGAAAACAATGTAATTTACTTGTACTACTAAATACTCTGTACTCATAATCTCTTACCTAGGTTTCTGAGGTTTTGGCCTTCTGCTGAGTATAGAGTTGAGAGCAGCATTTGTGTACCCTTAGGGATACCCTTGATTTGAAATGTAAGCCTTGCCTGGTATCTTGTCCACCAGGACGGGGCCATGTCTTCCAAGGAAGCCTCACCACCTTCTGAATCCTGTTTTCTTTACTGCCCTCATTCTTCATACTTTTCATTTGGGATTCAGATATAAATGTTCCTGATGATTTCAGGCAGAGACACTGGGAAATATCAAACTCCTTTTCTCTTGTTTATCCTGATGACAGGTGGATCTTTTGAGATTGTTCTCTCCTCCTGAAGGCAGGCACAAAACCTTCTTTGTAGTACTACTGGAAGCTCACAATCCTTTGGAGGTAATGCACTCTCACTAAATATAAAATAATTGATTGTAAACACATTCTACAAAATATCTGGTATGTAACAAGTTTAGACTGCATACAAAGAAATTAATGTAGACATCAAACTTGGGAAATAGTTACTTTTTTTGGAGATACCTATGCGTGCAAATCTCTGTCTACATTTTTAATTGAATTTCTGTGACTTGAGTTTCTTTAACTTAGGACTGGGCAGATTTTGAACAATAAATACTTATTTTATTATCACCTTCAAATATCTGTTGCTAACAGAGAGTGGACTGATATTTAGCCAATCTGTGAGTACACCAAGCTTGGGTGGAGAGCCACTAATCTACAGATTTATAATAAGTCATGAGAGTATGGATTCATTGGCCTAAACTTGGTTGTACATCTTTAGTCTTTGACCTGCAGTGTGAGTTGCAGTTCTCTGTAACAGGTATCACAGCTCCTTATCTCAGTGAAAAATGAAGTGGAGGTCTCAAACAGCCACAACTCCAACAGCCTTATCAGACTATTTTGAGGATCTGAGAAAAACCTAGCAGAACTATCCACTGCATCACATTCAGAAAAGATAGGAAGTATATGAGTGTATTTAAATACTCATGAAAATCTGGACACATAATGGCAGTAGGCTTGACTGTATAGACAGAACCTCTCAGTCAGAGGGCATCATTTTATCTCTGAAAAAGTGTGTAGCTCACCATTACACAAGTATTTCAAACACCTGTCTATTCATCTCTCATTTTTGGATGCATTTTAGATTTTTTTTTTTTAAACTTATTTTTTTGGTTCTGAAGCAGTGTGAAATGGGTTTTCTATGCTCACAGTTGTTAAATTAGGACAGTCTCAAACTCATTCAAGTTTGTTTCTGTAGCAGTCAAAGAAGTCAAGGAGAGCTTTTCTATAGTCCTAGAATTCTACAACTTATGAAGAACTTGAATTGCTGCTTGAATTTCACATTCTATGGACTATGATTTAAAAACACAGTCCTTGATGTCAGTTTCTGTTAAATGTGTCTTTTCACATTTTATTGTGTATTAGCTACTCACTGTGCATCAGTGTCAATCTTGGAAATGAATGTCTCTATGTGTCTCTTGTGAGGAGAGATTATAATATTGGAAGAACCTTTAGAGAAGTACTTGTTTCTTTAATACCTAGAAGTCTACTTGTTTATTTTCTGGTTTTTTTTTCTCGTAAGTGTTGATTAAGGCAGTCTTAATAGAAAAGAGCTTATCCTCTGTTGCCCTCAATTTCTTTCCACATCCTCAAAACTATAACATTTTATTCCCAATTGAACTGGCTTTGATACAAACAGTTGAGAAAAAGGAAGGTGTTTTTGGTTTGTGTGTTCAAATAGCCAAGTGAAAGAAGACAAGCAGCAATTTTCAAAACCATTTCTATCTTGTAAAATAATAGATTGGTTCAGAAGGACTCTTTAAAAGTCCTGTAGTACAACCCCCTTGCAATGAACAGGGACATCTTAAACTAGATCAGGTTGCTCAGAGCTCTGTTGAATCTGGCCTTGAATGTTTCCAGGGATGGGGCATCCACAACCTCTCCATCCTGTGCCAGTGTATAGCCACCCTTATTATAAAAGAATTCTACCTTATGTCTAACCTGAATCTACCCTCCTACAGTCTTACCCCTTGGTCTGTTGCCGCAGGCCCTACTAAAATGTCTATCCCTATCTTTCAAATAAGCCCCATTTAAGTATTGAAAGGCTGCAATAAGGTCTCCCTGGAGCCTTCTCTTCTCCAGGCTAAACATGACTCTCAGTCTTTCAATAATTTTTTTGGCCCTCCTCTGGACTCATTCCAACAGGTATGGGTTCTTCCTGTGCTGGGGACCCCAGAGCAGGACCCAGAACTTCAAGAAGAGTCTCCCCAGAGTGGAGTAGAGGATAACCTCCCTCACTCTTCTTGCTGGTCACTGCTCTTCTGGCGCAGCCCAGGATACAGTCAACTTTCTGGACTGAGAGCACACCAAGAACTGCTCTTCCTCATGTACTTTTCTGCAAGAGTTACATATTTTTTCAATTAACTCCACCAATCCTTGTCTGTAATTTGTGATCGTTTGCATAAATGGAAAGGTCCTGGAATGGATAATTTGCCAAGACACAGGAGAGGGAAGGAATTAATAAATGGCTATCACTTAAGACAGAGTGATGTCATCAGTGATCTGTGCTGTTCAACTTGTTCATGTATGATTTGGAAAAGGATTCAACAACAAAGTGACAAAGGTTGCTGTTGATGCACAGTTATTCAAAATATTTAGGATGAGCACAGCCTGGTGAGCTGCAAAAAGATGAAAACCCAAGGGATCTGGACAATAAAAGGCCAGATGAAATTCAGTATGCATAAGTGTAATGTGATTTATGTGGAGAAGAAAGCAATTCTAACTTACACAAGGGTTCTAGGTTCACCATTGCTTTTAGGAGCAACTAGATTTTGGTATTATGATTGACAGTTCCATGTAAACATCTGTTCAGTGCTTTATGGTAGTTAAGAAAACATAAACATTCATGTCAGAAGAAAAGACTTATGAGGACTGCAGAGGATGAGAGGAAGGTAACAAATATAATCAAAGGTACAGAAAACTCCCATAAAAGAAGCAACTGACTTTGTTGAAACTTCATTATGAAGAAATAACAGCTTTAGTGAAAAATATAAATAAGGTTTACCAAATCACCAGAAGGAAAATGTTTTAACTGTTCACTTCTCTTTACATGCTAGAAATAGGGCTAAAAATGCAGTTAATGGGAGCCAGATCCACAGCAAGAAACAGGACCTGTCTGTTTACACAGAAACTTGACACAGATCTGTGGAACTCCTTGCTAGGGATACTGTGGATGCAAGAAGTATTTTTATGTGCAAGGGAAGACTTGAAAAATATTTGAAAGATAGTGAGATCAGGTGTTTGTTTCTAAATACTGAAATAAAAACAAGTTAGGAAGGTCCCCTGACCTAAGTGATGAGGATACTTTAAATGAGGAGGGAGTATTAGAGGGAAGGTATCATATGTTTGCTCTGTACTCACTCATATAAGCATTTGCTTATGAACCATATTTCTTCTGATTTTTCCTTTTACAGATAAACATTACAATGTTGCTATCAAAATGCAAGCTTTTCTTTATGAGGGAGCAGTTAGAGAAAAAGAGAGCAGGGAAACCACCAAATTATTCAAAGAATGAATAACAACACTAAGTGATAAAGGGAGCAGAGGATCTAAGGGTCAAAAAACAGAAGCTGGGACAGCAAGAAGAATACTTTGAACAATGCCAGCCATTTCCAGAAGGTGCCCAAGAAGCTCTGGTTGGTGACGCAGGAGTCTAAGAGCCTATTTCCAACTAATTCACCAGAATTTCCCATGAACCCTCTGAGAAAGAATGCTCTTTTGCTTTTCCTCTTATTTCTAGTATATGTGAAACTTCATCCATTGCAATCACAGAGGGATAGAATGTTTTGGGTTGGAAGAGACCTTTAAAGATCATCAAGTTACAACTCCCTGCCATGGGCAGGGATGCCTTTCACTAGACCAGAATGCTTAAAGCCCCATCCAGCCTGGCTTTGAACACTTCTCTGGGCAACATGTTCAAGTGTTCCACCACCCTCTTTGTTAAAGCCTTCTTCCTTGTGTCCTATCTAAATCTATGCTCCTTCAGTTGAAAACCATTTCTCATTTAACATTAAACATGTTTCTAGATATTGCCAGCAAAAATACTAGGATTTTTGAAACAGAACAAATATCTAGCCTATTACACCTAAACACAGTCAGTAGTTGTGTAATTACTCTTACCCACCACAGCAATAACAATAATACACTTTAGGATATATAATTAATTCATAATATAGTAGCCATTTACTTTCTGTAGTACCCTACTGAATAAATCAGTGCAGTACTGAGCTAATATCAGTGTGATGTTTTCAATAGGTATTCTGTTTTCAGGCTGAAAATATTCCCTGAGGAAAAATTGTGATTTGGGTGCTCATTGAGTGTTAGAAGCTTTAACTCACATTCCTTCTTTTATTCTGGCAGCAGGCAAGCTCCTGGAAGACTCAGATTTATCTATATGAATTGCCAAGATCCAACAAACTTCATGCTAATAATTTTTCTCTTCTCCCTTAAGTCTGTAAAACCCTGTTGTTCACAAATGCCAGTTGGAAACACACCTTATGTGAGATCTGAATTCACCAATCTGTAGCAGCACTGCTCAGAATTTGAGAAGATGCCAGCCTACGGGGCAACAGCGCAGCTGTACCAAGAAATCTCTTCATGACTTTTTACTATTGAGAATGCAAGGAAATTTCATGCCCAGAGGATGTGCTAGGAAATACCCCTCAGAATTCCTCTTTAATCAATTCACCAAATGTTTCCCAGAGACTTTTCAATAACCATCAGTTACTTTTAATTTGTGCGTCAATATGGGTGACTCCAGCCACTGGGAACAAAAATACCTAATTCAATCTCAAGTCCCTAAATGTCGTTATAATGATAGTAGTTCCTAATGTGAATCATAAATATGAATAAACTGGGGCATCACTGTTTCTGACATAACCTCTGGTACTCACTGCTGACTGGTTGCTGCTGTGCTGCACATCTGGCTCCTGTGAGCTGATGAAGGGGAGAGGAGTGTGTGCCTGGCACCCTCTGCCCCAGCAATGAGGTCACAAGCCCTTGAGGGCAAAGGAAAAGCTGCCAGCTATTAACAGGGCAGAGAGCATTAGCAGGACAGACACGTAATCGAGTGTGCCCGCTTCTATACAAAAAGGGAGAACTCTGTATCTCTAGCTACCCCGGCAACCGTGTTCATTAAACTATTATTTTCCTCATAAGGATAAAAGCCAAAAACTTCCATTGATTTCAATGGCAACTAAGTAACTTGGTGCTGTTGAAAGTCTTTAGGTGCCAGAAAATCTTTAAATATCTGCCTCTAAAGCTCAAATCTCTAAGTGTATTTAAACACCAAGCTCTTGGGTAACAGCTACCTCTGCATTTTAAAATCTGTTTCTTAAAAACTTGCTTGTACAAACTCTGGGGAAGAGAGACATGAGACCCATGGGTTGTGACATGTCCAGGAGACTTTCCCACCCGAAGCTGCTCCACGTATTTTACTGCAGTGGCTGGCAGCTTGCAGTGTTTGCTGATGATTGGACCAGTTATTACTGGTTATAACCAATCTTCTCACCTAGTTTCTGTAAATAAATATTTCCTATGGGATACTTTTTGACTGTACAGTTGTTTGTGTCTTGGTTTTTCTATTTCCCCTATTTTTATTTCTTCTCTCCTTTTCCCCCTGTGAGTGCCTTGTAGATGCCCTGCAGCTCCTTCTGCTGTGCTCCCATTGAACCATGGCAGAGATTTACCAGAGATTCCCACTCTAGGTTCTTCTTTGGTACAACAGTTACTAAGAGAGCAGAAAAGACACTTGTGCTCCTAAGAGGCTGCATTGTGAAGTCCATAGGGTACACTCTGTCTGGCTTTCCTGACAGAACGGACATGGAGCAGCCACAGAGCAGCCACGAGCCTTTCCCCTACAAGGCATTCCATATTAGTCACATGATGATGGACTTGGCACCAAGAATGAGATGAAGGCATTGTTACAGGAAGAATGTGCACAATCCCATAGGTCTCCATACCACAGAAATAAGCCACTGAATATCCACAGTTGATATAACATCAGGCTTGGCTCCCTATGGGATTTTCAGTGAGGTAATGGGAGTTTATTCTTTGCTTGTTGTCAAAGAGAAAAGCAGAAATGGTCATGACATGAAGGACCCTTGTGGTCAGGGTTTAACATCTGCATCACTGTCATACTTGAACTATCTTAAAAGTGATTATTTTGTTGTCCTGTGACTACTTCACATCAGACTTTTTGGCCTAAAGTCAAAGAGTAAGGACTGAAAACGGAGTTCCTGAATTTTGTTTCTGCCTATACCAACTCTAGCTCTTGGCTAGTTTAAAGACTTAGCATGTACCCAGTGCTTTGGGAGCTGAAAAATTGTCCAGAATAATAAGTAGATTTAGTAAAAATAGGTCAACTAATAAATAGAAAAGGGAGCACTATGGAATGAAGAAAAATATGCTCATATGCTTGGGATATTTTTTAAGTGCTAGTGAATGAGGCAGTCAATGATTGAGCAGAAGGGCATGAGCTAGAGGGAGCCATGGGACAAAGTGAGCCAGGGCTGAGCTAGCAGCTCAGAGCAAACAGGTAAAACCAACCCTCTTTACATGATTTCAGATCATAGACAGGTTAATAAAATTAGTCCCCTGTTTGGTTGTTCACAGAAATTAAGGCATCTTCTTAAGTTACAGCTCTCATGTGAGACTGGAAGAATTTTCTTGCATGAGATGTATAAATTTACCTTATAGCAAGAGCAGAAAATGAAGGTTTGCTCTTGAAATTATGAATTCAAGAAATGGAAACAATTACTTCTTTCCTTTATATTTCTAGTTCAAGGCAGTCAGATCAGGCTAAATTTAAAATAGTCAAAGGTTGTTGGTTTTTTTAATGTGAACATGGAAATGAAAAATACAGTTTCAGATGGAATGAAATATTTTATTCACGATAGATGAGAATATTTTCTTTAAATGCTGTAAGTATATTATACGCAAAAATGAAATGGTTTGGCATTCCAAAACAGAAGTTAATTTCCAAATGAGCAGCTGAAATAACTATTCTGCCAGGATTTTTCCATTCTTGACCTTCCCCTGCACTGAAAAACTTGACAAAACCACAATGCATTTGCAAAGCATTTGAAGGTTGCAAGTACCTTCTGTTTTTCCGTAGAGAAATGTGGTCAACACTTCATCTAGCTTTAGTATTGAGAAGACTAGCCAGCAGTGAGCCCACGTAGCCAGGAAGGAATCCTGGCCTGGCTCAGCAATAGTGTGGCCAGCAGGAGCAGGGCAGGGATTGTCCCCCTGTACTGGCACTGCTGAGGCCACAGCTCGAGTGCTGTGTCCAGTTCTGGGCCCCTCAGTACAAGAAGGACATTGAGGGGCTGGAGCGTGTCCAGAGGAGGGAAATGGAGCTGGTGAGGGGTCTGGAGCACAAACCCTGTGAGGAGCTGCTGAGGGAGCTGGGGGTGCTTAGCCTGGAGAAAAGGAGGCCTGGGAGGGATTTTCTCACTCTCTTCAAAGCCCTGAAAGGAGGCTGTAGCCACGAGGTTGGGTCGGTCTTGTCTCCCAGGTAACAAGTGATAGGACAAGAGGAAATGGTGTCAATCAGTTCTGGGGAGATTCAGGTTGCACATCAAGAAGAATTTCTTCACTGGAAGGGTAGTTAAGCATTGGAACAGACTGTTCAAAGAGGAAATGAAGTCACAATTTCTGGAAATGTTCAAGAAATGACTGGAATTGGCAGCTACAAAACTTATGGTTTTGTTAACATGGTGGTGTTCAAAGTTTGGACTTGACTTGGCAGTCTTTTCCAACCTTAATGATTCTATGATTCCATAAGACCAAACTAACACACAGATTTGTAGCAGGGTTACACTTAACAGAGACATAAATATTTTCTTTTGTGTCTTATCCTTCTGTTACCTAAACAGAAAACTCCTCAGTTCTTTCACCATCCCCGTGACTGACAACGTCAGAGAGAAAATGTGACCTCTGCAGTACATTCCTCTTGAATAAGGACAAGAAAATTTCATGTAACATTAGTGTCTGGAAAATGAAACCAAATGATTCAGCTACTAGAGAAACTGTGTGAATTTTAGAACAGTGTGAATTTTATCTTTGCATTTCATGTCAATCTTCTTTTGCTATAACACTGTCAATCAATCAGATCACTCTCATACCTCATTATGTTTCCATGGTGATCCTTGCCTTCAAAGTTAAAAATAATTGTTCTGATGTTGAAACTTGTAAAGAAAAAGACCATATAATTGCCTACCTGCAGGTATGTGCCTTGTATATATGGAGGTAGGTACCCCAAAAGGGTATTCATTCACATTTCTTCTAGCTTTTGTAGCTGAGATAGTGCAGTAGCAACTAAGCTAACCCCCTTTCTCCATTTATTGCTAGTAACTCAAGTGAATGTGCATCAGTGAATTTTTAAAATTTTACTATTTGTTACATCTCCAAAATTACCCTGATTTACAGTCCCAAAGCAACATGCTAATGATTCATATGTATGCACTCAATAGAAATTTCTATGTGTAATATTTTCTTGCTTTTGCTAAGCTGTTCAGAGAGAAAGAGATATGCTGATGGATTGACTTCATTGATGCAGGATGATATTTGTGACAAGCACGTAGAGGAACAGTGTATTTTGTAATGGTGCCTTTTTAGGAAATCAAGGCAACAGGCATGACAAATCTGTAAAAATGCTCACTTACCTGCACTCCATAGCTTTCTTCTTAACTAGCTAATGCAGCTTCTAGGTCCAAGGTGCATAGTTTTCACAGCAGAGGCTAGTAAACATGCTTGATTATCAAGTGACAGAAGCTTTGTAAAAATGCAGTTCAGTGTTTGTTAGGATTCTAAAATTAATTTCTTTAAGTGCAGAATAATTAATCTAGTTTTTTTTGGTTACACCTCCTGGAGTTTCATCCTGGGTTTCATTGCATGAGGATCATGCAATCTATGAGCCTGTGAGTAGAACACTGCACCAGCCCAGCTCTCCAAGGCAGCATTCAGCTTTATGCACCCTATGGCAGTCACTTCTCCTGGAGCTCTTCTGAGCCATTCACTGCCTGGTGACCTCTGCAAAGAGGAGTGGGGATCTGAAAGAAAAGAGCTTGTTTTTATGCACAGCCCACTATGATCTGTACCCTGACCTCCCTGTGCAATACAAAATGAATAGAAAATACAACAGAAAAAAAGAGCAATCTTCCATTTGCTGTGGTTTCCTTTCTTCCTGCTTTTCATTCACCTCTCATTCTTCCCCTTGTGAAGCTGGTCTGGGTGGTCTGATACCCTTTGAAACTACTTTGGTTACCTCTGAGCTCCAAGGACATAGGAGGCAGTCTCCTTGATCTGCAGCACCTCAAGTACAACTGACAAATAGTGTGGTGAATACAGCTGTCAAAATTTAGCAAGACTACCATGCTCATGATAACAGACTTTGCTCCAGAAGTTCATAATTTTGCTTTTTTTAGCAATTTTTTTAAAATCAGAATAGCAAAAAAGTATCTTAGTAGCAGGCCTGCTTTCAGTAAACCTCAAGTACCTGTGCTGGATTGAAACTTTATGCCAAGAGGATTGATGATTTATTTATTAATTTTTTTATTACTGGGCAAAGAAAGCAGGAAAAATATAATACAAAAAGCCAGGCTAGATGGTTTAAATTTGCTCATGTTAAAGCAACTAACACCAGGATATTAGAACAGGATTCATCAAATGATCTAAATTATATATGGCATTTTCAACTTTTCCTGATGTGAAGTAACATGCCAATGAAAGGAAACAGCTCTTTGGAAGCCAGTGAGGCTATTCCTGCTCCCATCTTACTCAAAGAGAAAAGAAAAAGCTCTCTCTCCAGCTGTAGCAGGATTAGCTCCTGCCTGTATTTAATTTTCTGGTTTCATAGAAAGAAAGCATGACAACCATTCACTTACCCATAATAATGTGTAGCAGGTTCTGATATTTACTCATAAAAGATTAAAATTATTTCTGAAAGCATAACTGTAATTCTAATAATTCACATTATAAATTGAAGTAAAAGCTTTTAATTCTTTTTAAACACCCAAACTCTCAGTAGATATTGTAGCATTACTGTGAAAAAAATGTGGGAAGAGGAAAGGTTGCACTTTCCTGAAGGGTAATGGAAGACTTTAAGAGAATCTGTGTCCTTGCTTTGTTACTCTTTTCTCATGTGAGACTAGCTCTGTGCTCACACAATTTGCAGGCAAGAGGACTTATTATTAGGACCACTTGACAGAGATTCACACTCAGATGTGTCTGTAGCAGAAGCAGTTCAGCTGCTGTACCAAGTATCCAAAATGCTGATAGAGCTTGCCTCTTCAGGTTGACACCAGCTAATGGCATTTTATTTTCAAGTGACTTCATTACAGTGAAAAAATAACACTTTTTCCTGATGGCATACAAGTGGAAGAAACAGCGAAAATTATTCTAAGCAAAACAAATGAAATGAGAAGCCTCAGCTGATCAGAAAATAGGGGAGAAGCACTTAAACATCCAGAGGGAAGAGCTGTGCTGTAGTGGTTGATCTCACTGTCTGTGTCAAAGTCTGCTTTGTTCCAGGCTGAGGAAACAC